>NC_069499.1:1173959699-1174142199 GCF_027579735.1 Bombina bombina | reverse complement strand
CAGTTGATCAGTATTAGGTACAGCCTCAGTTTTTCTTAGTAACAGCTTCACTATCCTAGAGGAATTCCCTTCCTGACTCATTGCTCACCCTATGGTAAACTTCTTTAGAAGTTCTGCCTTCTACTTGCTAAAATAGGAAGTGTAACATTCCTGACAGATGATTTGAAATAGTGCAGTCTATGTCGCTTCCTGCTGAATCCCAGCACCTTACATTTTATGCATCATTGTGGGAATTCTTTTTCATCATAAAGTGAGAGTACTTTAAGAGCTGCCAGCCATCGCTTCTTGTATTACTGGCACAGGATGCAAAGCAAAAAGACCGATTGTGCCATCTGATCAGGACTGCTTTGACCACACAGATTTTTGTCTCACGATTTTATGTGCAGAATTTGGTTTTAGAATAAAGGGATATAAAAGTGCTCTAATTATCATTGAAGCAGTAGACATTTCCTATGCATTTCTTATTTCTAATAAGGTTGAAACCATACTTTAACAACTTTAGGCATTTTAAAGGGACAGTCTACACCAGAATTTTTATTGTTTGAATGAAAAACTGTCAAAATGCCCTGAGAGAAGAGGCGGCCTTCAAGGGCTTAGAAATTAACATATGAACCTCCTAGGTTTAGCTTTTAACTAAGAATATCAAGAGAACAAAGCAAAATTAGTGATAAAAGTAAATTGGAAAATTGTTTAAAATTACATTCTCTGGGGCTCATTTATCAAGCTCCGAACGGAGCTTGTGGGCCCATGTTTCTGGCGAGTCTTCAGACTCGCCAGAAACAGCAGTTATGAAGCAGCGGTCTAAAGACCGCTGCTCTATAACCCTATCCGCCTGCTCAGATGAGGCAGACAGGAATCGCCGGAAATCAACCCGATGAAGTACGATCAGGTTGATTGACACCTCCTGCTGGCGGCCCATTGGCCGCGAGTCTGCAGGGGGCGGTGTTGCACCAGCAGCTCTTGTGAGCTGCTGGTGCAATGCTAAATACGGAGAGCGTATTGCTCTCCGCATTCAGCGAGGTCTTGCGGACCTGATCCGCACTGTCGGATCAGGTCCGCAAGACCTTTGATAAATAGGCCCCTTTCTCTGAATCATGAAAGTTTATTTTGGACTAGACTGTCCCTTTAATATTACATCATTGTTTCAGTATATGTTTAACCCTGAAACATGGTTAAACACAAAGTTAAAGTCAGTTTCAGTGCAGCAATGTACTAATGGGACCTAGTTTAACTAACAACAGACACCCAGAGAATAAAAAAACACATAATAAAAAGACAACGTAATAACAACTGACAAATGTCAAAGTTTCCCTTCATTTTTCTATACCCTATATCATGTGACATCCATAATCCAATTAAAGATTCATATACGCAGGGCTTGACATTTCCAGTGATTCAGTGGTCCCGGACGACTTAGAAATTGCAGCAGACTACTTTTTCCTATCTTTAACTTTGAGTCGACTACTAACTTTTTCCCTCTGGGCTAGTGGCTTTTAACCCCTTACTAGTAAATCATAGTGATATGTTTCCACCCCTGCATATACGTATATACGAACACATGCTCAGTAGGAGCTGGAGCCTCAGAATTGCATATTTTGATACCTGAAATAAATCTGAAAGTTAAAATTTTGACTTTACTGTCCCTTTAATAATTAGATGTTAGAAGCTGATATGAATCTAATGTAATATGCTTGTTGTTATTGTGCCATCTATAAGAGTTATGTATGTTTTCTTCTTTCAAATAAAAACAATTAAAAAGAAAAATAATAGTGTCCCTGACATTCTGTCTTACAGAAATCAAGTGCTCCATCTCTACAGAACAATGACACAGAGAAGAAAAAGACTCATTCAAAACAGGAACTCTCTGAAGAGGGAACAGAGAAAAAAGACTGCAATGGGAGAGCAATACCCAAAGTTATAATAGAGAGAGCTCCCTCTCTGGATGATGAAGTAAGTGCAGCTTTATTGGAACGTGCAGCTTTATAGGAACGTTCAGCTTTATAGGAACGTGCAGCTTTATAGGAACGTGCAGCTTTTCCTACAGAAAATGACTGACTGACTGTTGTGTTCCTAGGAAAATGTTTTCAGCTGAATTAAACGTTGGTGCTACCATATTTTCCCTCATTATCAATGACTATGGCAGATATTTTTCTCCTAGTGATATCGTTGCCAGGCTAACACTCATAGGGACAAAACATACGTCTTGATTTTGTGTAAAAGAAAAAGTGCTAGTCCCTCACAAGAAGTATTTAATGGCCCTATAAACTAGTAAGCAATTACAGTCACATAATATGTTCATCTCAGCTCTCCCAGGCTTGTTTCTTGTTTCTAATGTGCATCTCTTTTGCATAATGCAGCCAGCTGTGTCAAGCTGTTTCAATTTTAAGTGTAACTTTCTCTTGACCCTTTTTGTCAAGATGTTTATTTCTAATTTGACCAAATGTACCAAACCCTTCTCCCTTAGCTTTATCATTGTCCCTTCCCAACTGCGTCATCTTCTGTATTTGCTGTGTGAATGCATGCACAGATTATTACTGAAAGGTTGACCAAGAATTAGAAATCACATCAAATTGGTATAACTCAGATAATAAATAAATGACACACATTGGTTTTAAAAAAAACCTTATTCATTTAATAATAATTCCCACACAAGCACACAATAATGTCTTCCCTTCTCATTCCAAAAATCCTATTAACATAAAGGTAACAACTGATATTTCCAAAATCAGTAAAAAACCAATGTGGCAGCTGAGATTAAATATCACAGTTATTGTGCTAATAATACAGCAGGTTATTAATTAAAAATAGAACCATTCAATTCACATACACATTTGTTAGTTCTCCTGCTGATTAAATAATTTAGGCAAAACTTTAGGGCCAGATTACAAGTGGAGCGCTAATTTATTGTGCGCCCGCAAACAGGCAAATTCGCCATTACAAGTCAGCTGTCATTACAAATATTAGTGAGATGATACTTAAAAGGGTGTTTATATCACCTATTAAGCCCTGCATTGCAAGAGAAATGCTTTGCACTCGTTTCACAATGTAATTTTACTAGTGTTTTTTTTACAGGTTTTGCAAATCAAGAGCAGTTCAGGGATACACCTGTTGAAAAGTCTGGGGAAACCATGTTCCAGGTCACTTCTGCTGTGGGCAAATGGAGACATATAAATAAACCAGTGTTTTATGAAAAGCATTATTTATGTAGAATAGTGCTTAAAGGGGCACTGTACTCCAAAAAATGTTTAACACTCAAATTAAAAAACAGCATTTAAGCATGTTGATTTTTTTCTTGCATGAAAAAAGTGAAGTGTCATTAAAGTGTTAAATTCCAATGTATATGTGTCCTCCCAATTCTCCCGTGAAAGTGCCTAAAAAAAAAAAAATCCTTAAAGAGACAGCCTACTTTAAGATGTTTAGGGCTAGATTAGAAGTGGAGCACTAAATTATTACAAGCCCGCAAATGGGCAAATTTGCTCGTTTGCGGGCGTGCAATAATTAACCAGCAATTACAAGAGGCTGGTTATTGCTACCGCAAGCTCGCGGTAGCAGTTAGTGCCTATAAAATTAACCAGAGATCACATCACTGGTTAATTTTATAAATGTGCCCCAAAATACTGTGTAGCATATTTTATTAAAAAATAAAGATAACAGCATCTTTATTTATTTTTTATAGAATTACTGCACTAGGCAGTATTTTGGGGTAAAGCTGGGGGGAGTGGGGTGTCTGAAAAAAACCGGCACTGAAAAGTGCCTTTACATTGCGGTTATGGTAACTGTGTGTTCCCAATAAATATACATGTATATGCTTATATACATATTTCTTTCATATAGTTGTCGAGAGTCCATGATTTGTTACATATGGGATATACATTCCTACCAGGAGGAGGCAAAGTTTCCTAAACCTCAAAGCCTATAAATACCCCACCCACCTCACTCATATCTCAGTTGAAACTTTGCCTCTTTTGGAGGTGGTTAAAGTATGATTTGCTTCAATGATATGTGCTTCAGTGTATATTGAAGTCCGTTTTTTTCCCCTCAGAGTTACAATGCTTGTCAGAGGGACATTAAGGGAGTTTTGCCTAAGGTTATCATGTTCTACCTCTGTTTAAAACCTTTATTGGGCTATCTGTAAACCGGTCGCAGGGATTCATCTTCTGCATCCCTTTATGGTTCTACATACTCTTATATCTGTACCTCTGCTGATATGTTTCAGCACTGGTTTAGCCATGTCTGAATTTGTAGACAAGTGTCTGCTTTATTACGGTAAATATAATTTTTTTACTAAGGCCCTCCTGACTAATTTGGGCACTTTTATAAGAACTTTTATTGCTTTATTATCATATATTGCAGACCAGAGACTTTATTGTTTTTTCTCTGCTTAAAAGACATACAGGTATACCTCACTTTACAGCGCTTCACTTTACAGCGATTCGCTAATACAGCGCTTTGTGGAGCTGAAGTTTAACCTCCAAGGATTTTGAAACAGTGCTGTAAATCATTGTGAGATTGCGAGAAACGTGACTGGCACCATTTTGTTATGCTTAGTTCACTCTGTTAACTGCATTGCAGTGCAATCTGTGTCTCAGTGCTATAGTCTGGCAAATTTTACTACAGTAATTGTCACTATTTTACAGGTACAGTATTTATTGAATACTAATTGAATACTTGCTGTACTAGTGTTAAACTAAACGTAGCACTATTGAACCCCTAATATATGTTAGTTCAAACATGTTTTTAAGATTTTAAACACTGAAAAGAAAGCTAAAACTGCCTTGTTTCACTTTAAGGCTGTTTTCACTTTACAGTGGGGCTCCGGTCCCTAACCCGCTGTATGAGCGGGGTATACCTGTATTTGCTAAATTGTTTTTGAGGATTTATATTCCGCTGCTATGCGCTAAGGTTTTTTTGTTTTAATATTTGAGTACATGCGTTCTTAAACCTTGATGCTTACCTTACTTAGTCACTTGAAATCTGTCAAGCTCGCTGCCGAATAGAATCTTTTTTAAACCCGCCCCATGACGTAATTTTCGTGCCGTTTTTTTGCGCGCTTTTTTGCTGCGATTTCGCACATGATTTTGGCTTTTAATAGATGCTCTCTACATCTCTTAGCGCCTCCATATTAAAAGGGGGCTTTATGTTTACCTACTTAAGATTATTATACTTAAAGCTCTTTTTGCAAGTGTTTTTAGGAGTATTTAACCTTCTGAGGATATACCTTGTAACAAGTTAAATTCCTTTTTTAAGTCTAACATTGTTATTCCAGAGATATTTCCTTTTCCTCATGCAGTTTCTAATATTATCTCTAAAAATGGTCTAAACCTGGTACTTCTTTTAATCCTTATTCTAGGTTTAAGAAGTTGTGTCCTTTACCTGTTGCTAATCTAGAGCTATGGGAAACTATCTCTAAGGTAGATGGGGCTATTTCTTCTATAGCTAAACGTACTACGATTCCGTTAGAAGATAGTACTTCTTTCAAAGATCCTTTAGATAGGAAACTTGAATCTTTTTTGAGAAGGGCTTATTTAAATACTGGTTATGTTCTTAAGCCAGCTATATCTATTGCTGATGTAGCCGCTGCCTCTACTTTTCGGCTTTCTAATCTTGCTCAGCAATTTTCTTCAGATCTTGAATGCTGTAATGTGATTCATTTACTACAAGAAGCAAGTCTTTTTATATGTGATGCAGTATTTGACATTGTCAAAATTAACATTAAATCTATGTCTTTAGCTATTCTTTCTAGAAGAGCCTTATGGCTTAAATCCTGGAATGCTGATATGGTTTCCAAGATGAGATTACTATCTCTTTCTTTTCAGGGTAAGAATCTGTTTGGTTCACAATTAGATTCAATTATTTCTTCTATTACTGGAGGTAAGTCAGTCTTTTTGCCTCAAGACTATAGATCTAAAGGGAAGTTAAAGGCTCCAAATAGTTTTCGTTCTTTTCAAAACAAAGATCAGAAGCCTTCCTGCTCTCCAAAAGCCCCTGGCTCTACCTGCCTGGAGACCTTCTTCAAATTGGAATAAATCTAAACAATTCAAAAAACCTAATCCTGTCCAAAAAACAGCATGAAGGCACGGCCCCCAACCCAGTTCTTCTGGTAGGGGGCAGATTAAAACTTTTCAAGAAAATTTGGTCAGAATCTGTCCAAAATCCCTGGATCTAGAATATAATCTCTCAGGGATATCAAATTGATTTCAAAATCAAACTCCCAAGGGGATAGTTTTATTTATCCATTAAAAGCTGAGGCTTTTCTAACATGTGTCTCACATCTAATGGGAGTGATTGTCCCAGTTCAACTACAAGAACAAGGAAAGGGTGTTTACTCAAATCTATTCATTGTACCAAAGAAGGATAATTCCTTCAGACCAAGCTTGGATCTGAAAACACTAAACAAATTTCTAAGGCCTAGATTTGGAGTTTGGCGGTAGCCGTGAAAACCAGCGTTAGAGGCTCCTAACGCTGGTTTTAGGCTACCGCCGGTATTTGGAGTCATTCAAAAAAGGGTCTAACGCTCACTTTTCAGCCGCGACTTTTCCATACCGCAGATCCCCTTACGTCAATTGCGTATCCTATCTTTTCAATGGGATCTTTCTAACTCCGGTATTTAGAGTCGTGTCTGAAGTGAGCGTTAGAATTCTAACGACAAAACTCCAGCCGCAGAAAAAAGTCAGTAGTTAAGAGCTTTCTGGGCTAACGCCGGTTCATAAAGCTCTTAACTACTGTGCCCTAAAGTACACTAACACCCATAATCTACCTATTTACCCCTAAACCGAGGTCCCCCCACATCGCCTACACTCGATTACATTTTTTTAACCCCTAATCTGCCGACCGCCACCTACGTTATACTTATGTACCCCTAATCTGCTGCCCCTAACACCGCCGACCCCTATATTATATTTATTAACCCCTAACCTGCCCCCCACAACGTCGCAGCCAGCTACCTACAATAATTAACCCCTAATCTGCCGACCGCAAAGAGCCGCCACCTACATTATAGCTATGTACCCCTAATCTGCTGCCCCTAACACCGCCGACCCCTATATCATATTTATTAACCCCTAATCTTCCCCCCTCAACGTCGCCTCCACCTGCCTACACTTATTAACCCCTAATCTGCCGAGCGGACCGCACCGCTACTATAATAAAGTTATTAACCCCTAATCCGCCTCACTAACCCTATAATAAATAGTATTAACCCCTAATCTGCCCTCCCTAACATCGCCGACACCTAACTTCAATTATTAACCCCTAATCTGCCGACTGGAGCTCACCGCTATTCTAATAAATGTATTAACCCCTAAAGCTAAGTCTAACCCTAACACTAACACCCCCCTAAATTAAATATAATTTTAATCTAACGAAATTAATTAACTCTTATTATATAAATTATTCCTATTTAAAGCTAAATACTTACCTGTAAAATAAATCCTAATATAGCTACAATATAAATTATAATTATATTATAGCTATTTTAGGATTAATATTTATTTTACAGGTAACTTTTTATTTATTTTAACCAGGTACAATAGCTATTAAATAGTTAAGAACTATTTAATAGCTAAAATAGTTAAAATAATTACAAATTTACCTGTAAAATAAATCCTAACCTAAGTTACAATTAAACCTAACACTACACTATCAATAAATTAATTAAATAAAATACCTATAATTATCTACAATTAAACCTAACACTACACTATCAATAAATAAATTAAATACAATTCCTACAAATAAATACAATTAAATAAACTAACTAAAGTACAAAAAATAAAAAAGAACTAAGTTACAAAAAATAAAAAAATATTTACAAACATTAGAAATATATTACAACAATTTTAAACTAATTACACCTACTCTAAGCCCCCTAATAAAATAACAAAGCCCCCCAAAATAAAAAAATGCCCTACCCTATTCTAAATTACTAAAGTTCAAAGCTCTTTTACCTTACCAGCCCTGAACAGGGCCCTTTGCGGGGCATGCCCCAAGAAGTTCAGCTCTTTTGCCTGTAAAAAAAAACATACAATACCCCCCCCCCCAACATTACAACCCACCACCCACATACCCCTAATCTAACCCAAACCCCCCTTAAATAAACCTAACACTAAGCCCCTGAAGATCTCCCTACCTTGAGTCGTCTTCACCCAGCCGAGCCAAATTCTTCATCCAAGCGGAGCAAGAAGAGGTCCTCCATCCGGTAGAAGTCTTCATCCAAGCGGGGCAGAAGAGGTCTTCCATCCGATTGAAGTCTTCATCCAAGAGGCATCTTCTATCGTCATCCATCCGGAGCGGAGCGGCAGCATCCTGAAGACCTCCGACGCGGAACATCCATCCTGGCCGACGACTGAACGACGAATGATTCTATTAGCCAATCGGAATTAAGGTAGGAATATTCTGATTGGCTGATGGAATCAGCCAATCAGAATCAAGTTCAATCCGATTGGCTGATCGGATGGAGGACCTCTTCTTGCTCAGCTTGGATGAAGAATTTGGCTCGGCTGGGTGAAGACGATTCAAGGTAGGGAGATCTTCAGGGGCTTAGTGTTAGGTTTATTTAAGGGGGGGTTGGGTTAGATTAGGGGTATGTGGGTGGTGGGTTGTAATGTTGGGGGGGGGTATTGTATGTTTTTTTTTACAGGCAAAAGAGCTGAACTTCTTGGGGCATGCCCCGCAAAGGGCCCTGTTCAGGGCTGGTAAGGTAAAAGAGCTTTGAATTTTAGTAATTTAGAATAGGGTAGGGCATTTTATTTTGGGGGGCTTTGTTATTTTATTAGGGGGCTTAGAGTAGGTGTAATTAGTTTAAAATTGTTGTAATATATTTCTAATGTTTGTAAATATTTTTTTATTTTTTGTAACTTAGTTCTTTTTTATTTTTTGTACTTTAGTTAGTTTATTTAATTGTATTTATTTGTAGGAATTGTATTTAATTTATTTATTGATAGTGTAGTGTTAGGTTTAATTGTAGATAATTATAGGTATTTTATTTAATTAATTTATTGATAGTGTAGTGTTAGGTTTAATTGTAACTTAGGTTAGGATTTATTTTACAGGTAAATTTGTAATTATTTTAACTATTTTAGCTATTAAATAGTTCTTAACTATTTAATAGCTATTGTACCTGGTTAAAATAAATACAAAGTTACCTGTAAAATAAATATTAATCCTAAAATAGCTATAATATAATTATAATTTATATTGTAGCTATATTAGGATTTATTTTACAGGTAAGTATTTAGCTTTAAATAGGAATAATTTATTTAAGAAGAGTTAATTAATTTCGTTAGATTAAAATTATATTTAACTTAGGGGGGTGTTAGTGTTAGGGTTAGACTTAGATTTAGGGGTTAATACATTTATTAGAATAGCGGTGAGCTCCAGTCGGCAGATTAGGGGTTAATAATTGAAGTTAGGTGTCGGCGATGTTAGGGAGGGCAGATTAGGGGTTAATACTATTTATTATAGGGTTAGTGAGGCGGATTAGGGGTTAATAACTTTATAATAATAGCGGTGCGGTCCGCTCAGCAGATTAGGGGTTAATAAGTGTAGGCAGGTGGAGGCGACGTTGTGGGGGGCAGATTAGGGGTTAATAAATATAATATAGGGGTCGGCGGTGTTAGGGGCAGCAGATTAGGGGTACATAGGGATAATGTAAGTAGCGGCGGTTTACGGAGCAGCAGATTAGGGGTTAAAAATAATATACAGGGGTCAGCGATAGCGGGGGGCGGCAGAATAGGGGTTAATAAGTGTAAGGTTAGGGGTGTTTAGACTCGGGGTACATGTTAGAGTGTTAGGTGCAGACGTAGGAAGTGTTTCCCCATAGGAAACAATGGTGCATGGGGGAATCGTGCACAAGCACGTTTTTGAGGCTGGCCGCGTCCGTAAGCAACTCTGGTATCGAGAGTTGCAGTTGCGTTAAATATGCTGTACGCTCCTTTTTTGGAGCCTAACGCAGCCATTCTGTGGACTCTCAGTACCAGAGTTATTTTAAAGGTGCGGCCAGAAAAAAGCCAGCGTTAGCTACGCGGGTCGTTACCGACAAAACTCTAAATCTAGCCGTAAGAATTCCAACTTTCAAGATGGAAACTATAAGGACTATTCTACCTTTTGTTCAGCAAGGTCATTATATGTCCACAATAGACTTACAGGATACTTATCTTCACATCCCTAATGATCCAGACCATTTTCAATTTCTGAGATTCTCTTTTCTAGAAAAGCATTTTCAGTTTGTTGCTCTTCCATTTGGCCTAGCAACAGCACCAAGAATATTTTCAAAGGTTCTTGGTGCCCTTCTATCTGTAATCAGAGAGCAGGGTATTGTGGTGTTTCCTTATTTAGACAATATCTTGGTTCTAGCTTAATCTTTTCATTTAGCAGAATCTCACACGAATCAACTGTTGTTGTGCCTTCAAAATCATGGTTGGATGATCAATTTTTTAAAAAGTTTCTTGATTCCTCAGACAAAGGCTCACTTATTTGGGATTCCAAATAGATTCAGTGTCCATGACTCTGTCCCTGACAGAAAAGAGACAAAGTTAGTTTCAGCTTATCTGAACCTTCAGTCTCTATCATACCCTTCATTGTTTATGTGCATGGAGGTGTTAGGCCTAATGATTGCAGCATCGGACGTGATCTCCTTTGCTCGTTTTCATATGAGGCCTCTTGAACTTTGCATGCTGTGACAATGGTGTAAGGATTATACTCGAATATCACAACTAATATTCTTAGATCCCAACACTCGTTTTTCTCTGACATGGTGGCTAGACCATCAATTTCTTCAGGGGACCTCCTTTGTTTGCCCTACCTGGTCTGTGATTACAACAGATACAAGTCTTACAGGTTGGGGAGCAGTATGGGGGTCCCTGAATATTCAGTATGGGGGTCCCTTAATATGGGGGTCCCCTGGAATATTCAGGAAACAAAGATTCCAATAAATATGTTAGAACTCTGTGCTCTTCAAGCTTGGGCTCTACTGAAGAACACATTTTTCCTTCGTTTTCAAACAGACAATATCCCAACAGTGGCATATGTCAATCATCAAGGGGGAACTCAAAGTTACCTAGCCATGAAAGAAGTATCTCAGATACTTTCTTGGGCAGAGACCAATTTCTGTCTCATCACTGTGATTCACATTCCAGGTGTGGACAATTGGGAGGCAGATTATCTCAGCCATCAGTCATTACACTCGGGGGAATGGTCTCTCCATCAGGATGCATTCTTACAAATCGTTCAGATCTTATTGGCTCTCGTCTGAACAAGAAACTTCCAAGATACCTTGCAAGGTCAAGGGATCCTCAAGCAGTAATGATGAATGCTCTAGCAGTCCCTTGGTCTGTCCAGTATGCTTATATATTTCCTCCTGTAGTTCTACTACCCAGAGTGATTTCAAAGATCAAGATGGAACAATCATCTGTACTTCTGATAGCCCCTGAGTGGCCTCTCAGGATCTGGTATGCAGATCTAGTTCGATGTCCAGCTACCCACCATGGCATCTTCCTCTAAGACCAGAACTTCTGTCTCAAGGTCCCTTCTTTCATCAGTACTTAAAATCTCTGAAATTAATGGCATGGAGATTGAACGCCTAGTTCTCAGTCACAGAGGTTTTTCAGACTCTGTAATTAATACTATGATACAAGCAAGAAAACCTGTTTCCAGGATAATTTATTATAATGTTTGGAAAATTTATATCTCCTGGTGTTCCACTCATAATTTTTCTTGGCATACATTTAGAATTCCTAGAATTTTTCTGTTTCTTCAAGATGGTTTAGATAAGGACTTTTCTGCCAGTACTTTTAAAGGACAGATTTCTGCTCTTTCTGTTATGTTTCACCGAAAGATTACTCATCTTCCAGACATTCATTGTTTTGTTCAGGCTTTGTCTAGAATAAAACCTGTTATTAAATCTATTTCTCCTCCATGGAGTTTCAATCTAGTGTTACAGTCTTTACAGGCCACTTGAGCCTATGAGGCTTATGTATCATAAGTCTTGCGGACCTAATCCGATCAGGACCGCAAGACCTCGCTGAATGCGGAGAGCAATACGCTCTCTGTATTCAGCATTGCACCAGCAGCTCACAAGAGCTGCTGGTGCAACGCCGCCCCCTGCAGACTCGCGGCCAGCAGGGGGGTGTCAATCAACCCGATCGTACTCGATCGGGTTGAATTCCGTCGATTCCTGTCCGCCTCATCAGAGCAGGCGGACAGGGTTATGGAGCAGCGGTCTTTAGACTGCTACTACATAACTGCTATTTCTGGCGAGCCTGCAGGCTCGCCAGAAACACAAGTCATCAAGCTCCATTCGGAGCTTGATGGATAGGCCCCTATGCATTCTTTAGACATTAAACTACTTTCTTGGAAAATGTTTTTTTTTTGTTAGCCATCTCTTCTGCTAAAAGAGTTTCAGAATTATTAGATTTTTTTTTTCATCAAGATAAAGCAGTTTTGCCAAAGGTTGTTAATTATAACAACATTAACAGGGAAATTGTTGTTGTCCTAAACCTAAAAATGATGCTGAAAAATCTTTACATTCTTTGGATGTTGTCAGAGGTTTGAAATATTTTGTTGTTGCCACAATAGATTTTAGAAAGACTTCTAGTTCTAAACCTAACACCCCCCTAACTTTAAATTAAAATTACAATATAACTATCTTAAAATGAATAAAGACTTACCTGTGAAATAAAAATAAACCTAACATTAAACTATAAATTAACCTAAAATAACTATTCTAATAAAATAAAAAAATGCTACCAATTAAAAACCTAAATTACAAATTTAAAAAAACCTAACACTATGAAAAAAAATAAAAAATCTAAAATTACAAAAAAGATAAAAACTAAATTACGAAAAATAAAAAACACTAAGCTTAGAATAAAATAATAAACAAAATGATAAAAAATAAAAACAATTACACCTAATCTAATAGCCCTATAAAAATAAAAAAGCCCCCTCCAAAATAAAAACACCCCCTAACCTACAATAAATTATCAATAGCCCTTAAAAGGGCCTTTTGTAGGACATTGCCCTAAGTTAAACAGCTCTTTTACCTGTAAAAAAATACAAAGTCCCCCCAACAGTAAAACCCACAACCCAACCAACCCCCAAAATAAAAAAAATCTAACTCTAAAAAATCCTAAACTACCCATTGCCCCTAAAGGGGCATTTGTATGGGCATTGCCCTTAAAAGGGCATTCAGCTCTTTTTTTACTGCCCTTAAAAGGACATTCAGCTCTTTTCCAAGTGCCCATCCCTAATCTAAAAAAAAAAAACACCCAAAAAAAACAAAAACAAACTAACACTAACCCCAGAATATCTACTCACGGTTCCTGAATTCCGGACATCCATGTCCATCCAGGTTGGCGAGAAGTCTAGTTAGAGGTTAATAAGTTAATTAGTTACTTTGCGATGTGGGGGTTTGGCAGTTTAGGGGTTAATACATTTATTAGGTCGTTTGCGATGTTGAGGTTGGCGGATTTAGGGGTTAATACTTTTATTAGGTAGATTGCGATGTGGGTGAATGGCGGATTAGGGGTTAATACATTTATTAGGTAGATTGTGATGTTGGTGAATGGCGGATTAGGGGTTAATACATTTATTAGGTAGATTGCGATGTGGGTGAAGGCTCATAACGCTGCTTTTTCACTAATATCGTTTGCGATGTTGAGGTTGGCGGATTTAGGGGTTAATACTTTTATTAGGTAGATTGCGATGTGGGTGAATGGCGGATTAGGGGTTAATACTTTTATTAGGTAGATTGCGATGTGGGTGAATGGCGGATTAGGGGTTAATACATTTATTAGGTAGATTGCGATGTTGGTGAATGGCGGATTAGGGGTTAATACATTTATTAGGTAGATTGCGATGTGGGTAAAGGCTCATAACGCTGCTTTTTCACTACCGCTGGTATTACAAGTCTTGCACGTTTAGGGGCACTGCACACTTTTTTGGCCTTAACGCAAATTAACTTATGCAATTTGCGTAAAGTCTTTTTTCAGTGGGACTTCCATAACGCTGATATTACAAGCTTTTTCTGGGAGGCCAAAAAGTGAGCGGTACAGCCTATCCTGCAAATTCGTAACGCAATCTAAAGTCAGTAGTTATGAGTTTTACGCTACAAAGCTGTAGCATAAAACTCATAACTAAAGTGTTTAAAAGTACACTAACACCCATAAACTACCTATTAACCCTTAAACCGAGGCCCTCCCACATCGCAAACACTAAAATAAAATTATTAACCCCTAATCTGCCGCTCCGGACATCGCAGCCACTATAATAAACATATTAACCCCTAAACCGCCGCACTCCGCATTGCAAACACTAGTTAAATATTATTAACCCCTAATCTGCCGCCCCTAACATCACCGCCACCTACCTACATTTATTAGCTCCTAATCTGCCGTACCCAATGTCGCCGCCACTATACTAAATTTATTTACCCCTAAACCTAAGTCTAACCCTAACACTACCTAACTTAAATATAATTAAAATAAATTTAAATAAAACCTACTATCATTACCTAAATTATTCCTATTTGAAACTAAATACTTACCTATAAAATAAACCCTAAGCTAGCTACAATATAACTAATAGTTACATTGTAGCTAGTTTAGGGTTTATTTTTATTTTACAGACAAGTTTGTATTTATTTTAACTAGGTAGAATAGTTTCTAAATAGTTATTAACTATTTACTAACTACCTAGCTAAAATAAATACAAATTTACCTGTAAAATAAATGTAACCTTACACTAACACCTAACCTTACACTACAATTAAATAAATTACCTAAATTAAATACAATTACCTAAATTACAAAAAAAACCCCACTAAATTACAGAAAATAAAAAAAGAAATTATCAGATATTTAAACTAATTACACATAATCTGATAGCCCTATCAAAATTAAAAAAGCCCCCCAAAATAAAAAAAACCCTAGCCTAAACTAAACTACCAATAGCCCTTAAAAGGGCCTTTTGCGGGGCATTGCTCCAAAGAAATCAGCTCTTTTACCTGAAAAAAAATACAAACAACCCCCCAACAGTAGAACCCACCACCCACACAACCAATAGTGATGTTGCGAACTTAAAATTTTCCGTTCGCGAACGGCGGACTCGAACTTCCGCAACTGTTCGTGAACGGGCAAACTGGGCAAACCGCCATTGACTTCAATAGGCAGCCGAATTTTAAAACCCACAGGGACTCTTTCTGGCCACAATAGTGATGGAAAAGTTGTTTCAAGGGGACTAACACCTGGACTGTGGCATGCCGGAGGGGGATCCATGGCAAAACTCCCATGGAAAATTACATAGTGGATGCAGAGTCTGGTTTTAAGCCATAAAGGGCATAAATCACCTAACATTCCTAAATTGTTTGGAATAACGTGCTTTAAAACATCAGGTATGATGTTGTATCAATCAGGTAGTGTAAGGGTTACACCCGCTTCACAGTGACAGACCAAACTCCCCGTTTAACGCACCGCAAACAACCGCAAACAGTCCATTTGCACAACCACAAGATAGATAGATAGATAGATAGATAGATAGATAGATACATAGATACATAGATACATAGATTAGATAGATAGATCAATAGATGCAATATACATTTGATAGATACGATAAATAGATTTGATAGATAGATTTGATAGATATATAATTTCCCAGACAGAGAATTACAAGATGTGCGGGCTGGGACCTATGGTAAGGTTCCCAGAGGCAGTTGCGGTGCCAGGGGATGTGTATATGGCATGGATTTTAGGAACCGGGAGATGGAAAAAGATGCTTAGTCGGTCCTCCTACTTCAAATTTGGGGCACTGCGCGTGCAATCTACTGTGGCACCAGATATGAGTGGTGTGTTAAGTAGTACTATTCTGATCAGTTTAATACCTGTTACTCCCCCTATCGGGGGAGGTGTATATGGCATGGATTTTAGGAACCGGGAGATGGAAAAAGATGCTTGGTCGGTCCTCCTACTTCAAATTTGGGGCACTGCGCGTGCAATCGTGGCCGGACTTTTAGCCGACAGACATTTGGCAGAATCACAAGTGGCTGTCACAAAACCGTCCGGCCATGAGATAGATAGATTTGATAGATAGATACATAGATTACATAGATCAATAGATGCAATATACATTTGATAGATATGATTGATAGTTAGATAGATTTGACAGATAAATAGATAGATTTGATAGATATAATTTCCCAGACAGAGAATTACAAGACGTGTGGTCTGGGACCCATGGTAAGGTTACTTCCTTTTGCACAATCGAGTACAGGTTGGGGATTGCCTTTTGTGCAAAGAAATTTCGGCCGGGTACCTTCCACTGCGTTGTCCCCTATCAGGGGATGTGTATATGGCATGGATTTTAGGAACCGGGAGATGGAAAAAGATGCTTGGTCGATCCTCCTACTTCAAATTTGGGGCACTGCGCGTGCAATCTAATGTGCCACCAGATAGGAGTGGTGTACTATTCCTATCAGTTTAATCCTGTTAAGTGTCTTTTTTTTGTTTTGTTTTTGAAGCCACAGTGCAGCACCAGAGGCCAAAAAAATTTGGCATGTACACATGCCTGAAAAATTAGGTATTGTTGCAGCCGCTGCTGTAGTAGCAGCCAGAAAAATTGATGTTTGTTTCCCAGGCAGAAAGTGCCCTAAAACATTGCGGCTTGAACCCTAGTTGGTGGCGGATAAGTCACGCAAGTCATCCGGCATTTGAAGATAAAATACAGCAGCATGTGGACCATTTTTAGCCCAAGGCAGCTCATGTCATCAGGCCTTTTTTACTCTAATGTATCGCCCAATGTCAGTCCCTTCGGGATCCATCCCTCATTCATCTTAATAAAGGTGAGGTAATCTAGACTTTTTTGACCTAGGCGACTTCTCTTCTCAGTGACAATACCTCCTGCTGCACTGAAGGTCCTTTCTGACAGGACACTTGAAGCGGGGCAGGCCAGAAGTTCTATTGCAAATTCGGATAGCTCAGGCCACAGGTCAAGCCTGCACACCCAGTAGTCAAGGGGTTCATCGCTCCTCAGAGTGTCGAGATCTGCAGTTAAGGCGAGGTAGTCTGCTACCTGTCGGTCGAGTCGTTCTCTGAGGGTGGACCCCGAAGGGCTGTGGCGATGCATAGGAGTTAAAAAGCTCCGCATGTCCTCCATCAGCAACACGTCTGTAAAGCGTCCTGTCCTTGCCGGCGTGGTCGTGGGAGTCGGAGGATTACTTTCAGCTCTTCCCCTGTTAGATTCACGTTGTGCTGTGACATCACCCTTATACGCTGTGTAAAGTATACTTTTTAATTTATTTTGGAAATGCTGCATCCTTTCCGACTTGTTGTAATTCGGTAACATTTCTGGCACTTTATGCTTATACCGGGGGTCTAGTAGCGTGGACACCCAGTACAGGTCATTCTCCTTCAGCTTTTTTATACGAGGGTCCCTCAACAGGCACGACAGCATGAAAGACCCCATTTGCACAAGGTTGGATGCTGAGCTAGTCATGTCCCGTTCCTCGTCCTCAGTGATGTCACTGAAGGTATCTTCTTCCCCCCAGCCACGTACAACACCACGGGTACCAGATAGGTGACAACGAGCACCTGAGATGCCTGTTGTGGTTGGTCTTCCTCCTCCTCCTCAAAGCCACATTCCTCCTCTGACTCCTCTTCCTCACAATCCTCTTCCAGCATTGCCGCAGGTCCAGCAGGCGATGCTGATAAGGCTGTTTCTGGTGGTGATGGTGACCACAACTCTTCCTCTTCACGCTCATCTACGGCTTGATCCAGCACTCTTCGCAGGGCACGCTCCAGGAAGAAAACAAATGGTATGATGTCGCTGATGGTGCCTTCAGTGCGACTGACTAGGTTTGTCACCTCCTCAAAAGGACGCATGAGCCTACAGGCAAAAAAATTCCCAGCTCTCCAGAGGCTGTCCTAGCACCCCGGTCATACAAATACTCGTTAACAGCTTTTTCTTGTTGGAGCAGGGGGTCGAACAATAGGATTGTTGAATTCCAATGTGTCGGGCTGTCGCAAATCAAGCGCCTCACTGGCATGTTGTTTCGCCGCTGGATATTGGAAAAGTGCGCCATGGCCGTGTAGGAACGCCTCAAATGGCCACACACCTTCCTGGCCTGCTTCAGGACATCCTGTAAGCCTGGGTACTTATGCACAAAGCGTTGTACGATCAGATTACACACATGTGCCATGCACGGCACATGTGTCAACTTGCCCAATTTCAATGCCGCCACCAAATTACTTCCATTGTCAGAAACCACTTTGCCGATCTCCGGTTGGTGCGGAGTGAGCCACTGATCCACCTGTGCATTCAGGGCGGTCTTGAGTGCTGGTCCGGTGTGACTCTCTGCTTTCAGGCAAGTCAACCCCAAGGCGGCGTGACACTGCCGTATCCGGGATGTGGAATAGTACCTGCGGAGCTGGGGGGGTGCTGTTGATGTGGAGCAAGACACAGCAGCAGAAGAGGACTCAACCGAGGAGGTTATGGAAGAGGATGGAGTAGGAGGAGTAGAGGAGGTGGCAGCAGGCCTGCCTGCAAGTCGTGGCGGTGTAACCAACTCCTCCTCTGCAGAGCCACGCATTCCATGCTTGGCAGCCATCAGCAGGTTTACCCAATGCGCAGTGTAGGTGATATACCTGCCCTGACCATGCTTTGCAGACCAGCTATCAGTGGTCATATGGACCCTTGCCCCAACACTGTGTGCCAGACATGCCATTACTTCCTTTCGCACAATCGAGCACAGGTTGGGGATTGCCTTTTGTGCAAAGAAATTTCGGCTGGGTGCCTTCCACTGCGGTGTCCCAATAGCTAAAATTTTTTTGAACGCCTTAGACTCCACCAGCTTGTATGGTAAAAGCTGGCGGGCTAAGAGTTCAGACAAGCCAGCTGTCAGACGCCGGGCAAGGGGTGACTTTGTGACATTGGCTTCTTACGCTCAAACATGTCCTTGACAGACACCTGATGGGCAGATGAGCAGGAACTGCTCTGGAAGAGAGACAGAGTGGCGGATGGTTGAGAGGGGGCAAGGAGGACAGCAGTGGTTGACGTCGCTGAAGATGCTGGACCAGGAGGAGGATGGCGGCTTTGAGTTTGTGTGCTGCTTCTACTCATGTGTTGATCCCATAGGCGTTTGTGATGTGCGATCATGTGCCTTCGCAAAGCAGTTGTACCTAGGTGGATGTTGGACTTCCCACGACTCAGTTTCTTTTGGCACAGGTTGCAAATGGCATCGCTGTTGTCAGAGTCATACACACAAAAAAAATGCCACACTGCTGAGCTCTGCGATGACGGCATTCCGGTGGTGGCAACAGCATGCGTTGATTGGCGTGCTGTCTGGATGACCCCGGGTGCCGATGCATGCTGTCTGACTTTGCCACTAGCTCCTTGCGACGACCTCCTCATGCTTCCAACTCGTCTCCTCCTCCTCCTCTCTGTCTCCCCATCTGAACTTTCCCCCTGTTCTTCTTCTCTTCTAGCGGGCACCCACGTGACATCCACAGATGCATCGTCATCATCAACCGCTTCACTTGTATCTGACAAATCAACAAAGGAAGCAGCAGCGGGTACAACATCATCATCATCACACCGTACGTCCATGTCTGTAATGCTGCCTGACTGAGACATATCACTGTTATCTACATCCTCTGTCAATGATGGTTGCGCATCACTCATTTCTTCCAACTGATGTGTATAAAAACTCCTCTGACACATCAAGTGAAGTGGCTGTGGTGCTAGTGTTGGTGGTGGCGGCAGGCGGGTGAGTGGTGGTAACTTGAGAGGTGCCCGAAGATAAGCTGGAGGAGGATGGTGCGTCAAGGTTCGGAGCGGAAGCTATAGAAGATTGGATGTCCTGTGTTAAAAAGTCAACTATGTCCTCCTCAGAACTTTTCGAGTTCATGGGACGTGGCCTCTGAACACTGGGCATTATTCTACGGCCAAAGGGAATCACAGCACCACGACCACGACGGCACCTGCGGGGTGGCCTGCCTCTGCCTGTCATTTTTTTTTAAAATGTACACTTACACTACTATTAAACAAGATATGAGTGGTGGCACTGGGCAAGTGGGCACAGTATACGCTGTGAGCCTGACACAAAAAAGCAGACTGATGTTTCACAGTCCAAAAAGTTATTTTTTTTTTAAATGTTCACTTACACTACTATTAAACAAGTTATGAGTGGTGCCACTGGGCAAGTGTGCACAGTATACGCTGTGAGCCTGGCACACACACTGACAGGCAGGCAGGCAACTGCTATTAGATTACACTAGCAGACTGATGTTTCACAGTCAAAAAAGTTAGTTTTTTGTTTAATTTACACTACTGTTACAACAGATATTAGTGGTGGCACTAGTTGGCAAGTGGGCCTGGCACACACGCTGGCAGGCAGGCAACTGCAATTAGATTACAATAGCAGACTGATGTTTCACAGTCAAAACTGTTTTTTTTTTATATTTACACTACTGTTACAACAGATATGAGTGGTGGCACTTAGCAAGTGGGCCTGGCACACACGCTGGCAGGCAGGCAAATGCTATTAGATTACACTAGCAGACTGATGTTTCACAGTCAAAAAAGTTTTTTTTTTTAAATTTACACTACTGTTACAACAGATATGAGTGGTGGCACTAGTTGGCAAGTGGGCCTGGCACACACGCTGGCAGGCAGGCAACTGCAATTAGATTACACTAGCAGACTGATGTTTCATAGTCAAAAAAGTTTTTTTTTTTTAAATTTACACTACTGTTACAACAGATATGAGTGGTGGCACTTAGCAAGTGGGCCTGGCACACACGCTGGGAGGCAAGCAACTGCAATTAGATTACACTAGCAGACTGATGTTTCACAGTCAAAAAAGTTTTTTTTTAAAAAATTTACACTACTGTTACAACAGATATGAGTGGTGGCACTAGTTGGCAAGTGGGCCTGGCACACACGCTGGCAGGCAGGCAACTGCAATTAGATTACACTAGCAGACTGATGTTTCACAGTCAAAAAGTTTTTTTTTTAAAAATGTACACTACTGTTACAACAGATATGAGTGGTGGCACTAGTTGGCAAGTGGGCCTGGCACACACGCTGGGAGGCAGGCAACTGCTATTAGATTACACTAGCAGACTGATGTTTCACAGTCAAAAAAGTTTTTTTTTTAAAAATATACACTACTGTTACAACAGATATGAGTGGTGGCACTTAGCAAGTGGGCCTGGCACACACGCTGACAGGCAACTGCAATTCGATTACACTAGCAGACTGATGTTTCACAGTCAAAAAAGTTTTTTAAAAAAAAGTTAACACTACTGTTACAACAGATATGAGTGGTGGCACTAGTTGGCAAGTGGGCCTGGCACACACGCTGGCAGGCAGGCAACTGCAATTAGATTACACTAGCAGACTGATGTTTCACAGTCAAAAAAGTTTTTTAAAAATTGTTTTACACTACTGTTACAACAGATATGAGTGGTGGCACTTAGCAAGTGGGCCTGGCACACACGCTGGCAGGCAGGCAGGCAACTGCAATTAGATTACACTAGCAGACTGATGTTTCACAGTTAAAAAAGTTTTTTTAAAAAAAAATTACACTACTGTTACAACAGATATGAGTGGTGGCACTAGTTGGCAAGTGGGCCTGGCACACACGCTGGCAGGCAGGCAACTGCTATAAGATTACACTAGCAAACTGATGTTTCACAGTCAAAAAAGTTTTTTTAAAAAAAATTTACACTACTGTTACAACAGATATGAGTGGTGGCACTAGTTGGCAAGTGGGCCTGGCATACACGCTGGCAGGCAGGCAACTGCAATTAGATTACACTAGCAGACTGATGTTTCACAGTCAAAAAAGTTTTTATTTTTTAAATTTACACTACTGTTACAACAGATATGAATGGTGGCACTAGTTGGCAAGTGGGCCTGGCACACACGCTGGCAGGCAGGCAGGCAACTGCAATTAGATTACACTAGCAGACTGATGTTTCACAGTCAAAAAAGTTTTTTTTACAAAATTTACACTGCTGTTACAACAGATATGAGTGGTGGCACTAGTTGGCAAGTGGGCCTGGCACACACGCTGGCAGGCAGGCAGGCAACTGCTATTAGATTACACTAGCAGACTGATGTTTCACAGTCAAAAAAGTTTTTTTTTTTTAAATTTACACTACTGTTACAACAGATATGAGTGGTGGCACTAGTTGGCAAGTGGGCCTGGCACACATGCTGGCAGGCAACTGCTATTAGATTACACTAGCAGACTGATGTTTCACAGTCAAAAAAGTTTTTTTTTTAAAAATTTACACTACTGTTACAACAGATATGAGTGGTGGCACTTAGCAAGTGTGCCTGGCACACACGCTGGCAGGCAACTGCAATTAGATTACACTAGCAGACTGATGTTTCACAGTCAAAAAAGTTTTTTTTTTTTAAATTTACACTACTGTTACAACAGATATGAGTGGTGGCACTAGTTGGCAAGTGGGCCTGGCACACACGCTGGCAGGCAGGCAACTGCTATAAGATTACACTAGCAGACTGATGTTTCACAGTCAAAAAAGTTTTTTTTTAAAAAATTTACACTACTGTTACAACAGATATGAGTGGTGGCACTAGTTGGCAAGTGGGCCTGGCACACACGCTGGCAGGCAGGCAACTGCTATAAGATTACACTAGCAGACTGATGTTTCACAGTCAAAAAAGTTTTTTTTTAAAAAATTTACACTACTATTACAACAGATATGAGTGGTGGCACTTAGCAAGTGGGCCTGGCACACACGCTGACAGGCAACTGCAATTCGATTACACTAGCAGACTGATGTTTCACAGTCAAAAAAGTTTTTTAAAAAAAAGTTAACACTACTGTTACAACAGATATGAGTGGTGGCACTAGTTGGCAAGTGGGCCTGGCACACACGCTGTCAGGCAGGCAACTGCTATTAGATTACACTAGCAGACTAATGTTTCACAGTCAAAAAAGTTTTTTTTTTACAAAATTTACACTACTGTTACAACAGATGTGAGTGGTGGCACTAGTTGGCAAGTGGGCCTGGCACACACGCTGGCAGGCAGGCAACTGCAATTAGATTACACTAGCAGACTGATGTTTCACAGTCAAAAAAGTTTTTTAAAAATTGTTTTACACTACTGTTACAACAGATATGAGTGGTGGCACTTAGCAAGTGGGCCTGGCACACACGCTGGCAGGCAGGCAGGCAACTGCAATTAGATTACACTAGCAGACTGATGTTTCACAGTTAAAAAAGTTTTTTTAAAAAAAAATTACACTACTGTTACAACAGATATGAGTGGTGGCACTAGTTGGCAAGTGGGCCTGGCACACACGCTGGCAGGCAGGCAACTGCTATAAGATTACACTAGCAAACTGATGTTTCACAGTCAAAAAAGTTTTTTTAAAAAAAATTTACACTACTGTTACAACAGATATGAGTGGTGGCACTAGTTGGCAAGTGGGCCTGGCATACACGCTGGCAGGCAGGCAACTGCAATTAGATTACACTAGCAGACTGATGTTTCACAGTCAAAAAAGTTTTTATTTTTTAAATTTACACTACTGTTACAACAGATATGAATGGTGGCACTAGTTGGCAAGTGGGCCTGGCACACACGCTGGCAGGCAGGCAACTGCAATTAGATTACACTAGCAGACTGATGTTTCACAGTCAAAAAAGTTTTTTTTACAAAATTTACACTGCTGTTACAACAGATATGAGTGGTGGCACTAGTTGGCAAGTGGGCCTGGCACACACGCTGGCAGGCAGGCAGGCAGGCAACTGCTATTAGATTACACTAGCAGACTGATGTTTCACAGTCAAAAAAGTTGTTTTTTTTTAAATTTACACTACTGTTACAACAGATATGAGTGGTGGCACTAGTTGGCAAGTGGGCCTGGCACACATGCTGGCAGGCAACTGCTATTAGATTACACTAGCAGACTGATGTTTCACAGTCAAAAAAGTTTTTTTTTAAAAAATTTACACTACTGTTACAACAGATATGAGTGGTGGCACTTAGCAAGTGTGCCTGGCACACACGCTGGCAGGCAACTGCAATTAGATTACACTAGCAGACTGATGTTTCACAGTCAAAAAAGTTTTTTTTACAAAATTTACACTGCTGTTACAACAGATATGAGTGGTGGCACTAGTTGGCAAGTGGGCCTGGCACACACGCTGGCAGGCAGGCAGGCAGGCAACTGCTATTAGATTACACTAGCAGACTGATGTTTCACAGTCAAAAAAGTTTTTTTTTTTAAATTTACACTACTGTTACAACAGATATGAGTGGTGGCACTAGTTGGCAAGTGGGCCTGGCACACACGCTGGCAGGCAGGCAGGCAACTGCTATAAGATTACACTAGCAAACTGATGTTTCACAGTCAAAAAAGTTTTTTTAAAAAAAATTTACACTACTGTTACAACAGATATGAGTGGTGGCACTAGTTGGCAAGTGGGCCTGGCATACACGCTGGCAGGCAGGCAACTGCAATTAGATTACACTAGCAGACTGATGTTTCACAGTCAAAAAAGTTTTTATTTTTTAAATTTACACTACTGTTACAACAGATATGAATGGTGGCACTAGTTGGCAAGTGGGCCTGGCACACACGCTGGCAGGCAGGCAGGCAACTGCAATTAGATTACACTAGCAGACTGATGTTTCACAGTCAAAAAAGTTTTTTTTACAAAATTTACACTGCTGTTACAACAGATATGAGTGGTGGCACTAGTTGGCAAGTGGGCCTGGCACACACGCTGGCAGGCAGGCAGGCAACTGCTATTAGATTACACTAGCAGACTGATGTTTCACAGTCAAAAAAGTTTGTTTTTTTTAAATTTACACTACTGTTACAACAGATATGAGTGTAGGCACTAGTTGGCAAGTGGGCCTGGCACACATGCTGGCAGGCAACTGCTATTAGATTACACTAGCAGACTGATGTTTCACAGTCAAAAAAGTTTTTTTAAAAAAATTTACACTACTGTTACAACAGATATGAGTGGTGGCACTTAGCAAGTGTGCCTGGCACACACGCTGGCAGGCAACTGCAATTAGATTACACTAGCAGACTGATGTTTCACAGTCAAAAAAGTTTTTTTTTTTAAATTTACACTACTGTTACAACAGATATGAGTGGTGGCACTAGTTGGCAAGTGGGCCTGGCACACACGCTGGCAGGCAGGCAACTGCTATAAGATTACACTAGCAGACTGATGTTTCACAGTCAAAAAAGTTTTTTTTTTAAAAATTTACACTACTGTTACAACAGATATGAGTGGTGGCACTAGTTGGCAAGTGGGCCTGGCACACACGCTGGCAGGCAGGCAGGCAACTGCAATAAGATTACACTAGCAGACTGATGTTTCACAGTCAAAAAAGTTTTTTTTAAAAAAATTTACACTACTGTTACAACAGATATGAGTGGTGGCACTTAGCAAGTGGGCCTGGCACACACGCTGACAGGCAACTGCAATTCGATTACACTAGCAGACTGATGTTTCACAGTCAAAAAAGTTTTTTAAAAAAAAGTTAACACTACTGTTACAACAGATATGAGTGGTGGCACTAGTTGGCAAGTGGGCCTGGCACACACGCTGTCAGGCAGGCAACTGCTATTAGATTACACTAGCAGACTAATGTTTCACAGTCAAAAAAGTTTTTTTTTTACAAAATTTACACTACTGTTACAACAGATGTGAGTGGTGGCACTAGTTGGCAAGTGGGCCTGGCACACACGCTGGCAGGCAGGCAGGCAACTGCAATTAGATTACACTAGCAGACTGATGTTTCACAGTTAAAAAAGTTTTTTTAAAAAAAATTACACTACTGTTACAACAGATATGAGTGGTGGCACTAGTTGGCAAGTGGGCCTGGCACACACGCTGGCAGGCAGGCAACTGCTATAAGATTACACTAGCAAACTGATGTTTCACAGTCAAAAAAGTTTTTTTTAAAAAAATTTACACTACTGTTACAACAGATATGAGTGGTGGCACTATTTGGCAAGTGGGCCTGGCATACACGCTGGCAGGCAGGCAACTGCAATTAGATTACACTAGCAGACTGATGTTTCACAGTCAAAAAAGTTTTTATTTTTTAAATTTACACTACTGTTACAACAGATATGAATGGTGGCACTAGTTGGCAAGTGGGCCTGGCACACACGCTGGCAGGCAGGCAACTGCAATTAGATTACACTAGCAGACTGATGTTTCACAGTCAAAAAAGTTTTTTTTACAAAATTTACACTGCTGTTACAACAGATATGAGTGGTGGCACTAGTTGGCAAGTGGGCCTGGCACACACGCTGGCAGGCAGGCAGGCAACTGCTATTAGATTACACTAGCAGACTGATGTTTCACAGTCAAAAAAGTTTTTTTTTTTAAAAATGTACACTACTGTTACAACAGATATGAGTGGTGGCACTAGTTGGCAAGTGGGCCTGGCACACATGCTGGCAGGTAACTGCTATTAGATTACACTAGCAGACTGATGTTTCACAGTCAAAAAAGTTTTTTTTTAAAAAATTTACACTACTGTTACAACAGATATGAGTGGTGGCACTTAGCAAGTGTGCCTGGCACACACGCTGGCAGGCAACTGCAATTAGATTACACTAGCAGACTGATGTTTCACAGTCAAAAAAGTTTTTTTTTTTAAATTTACACTACTGTTACAACAGATATGAGTGGTGGCACTAGTTGGCAAGTGGGCCTGGCACACACGCTGGCAGGCAGGCAACTGCTATAAGATTACATTAGCAGACTGATGTTTCACAGTCAAAAAAGTTTTTTTTAAAAAAATTTACACTACTGTTACAACAGATATGAGTGGTGGCACTAGTTGGCAAGTGGGCCTGGCACACACGCTGGCAGGCAGGCAACTGCAATTAGATTACACTAGCAGACTGATGTTTCACAGTCAAAAAAGTTTTTTAAAAAAAATTTACACTACTGTTACTGCAGATATGAGTGGTGGCACTAGTTGGCAAGTGGGCCTGGCACACATGCTGGCAGGCAGGCAACTGCTATTAGATTACACTAGCAGACTGATGTTTCACAGTCAAAAAAGTTTTTTTTTTTTTTAATTTACACTACTGTTACAACAGATATGAGTGGTGGCACTAGTTGGCAAGTGGGCCTGGCACACACACTGGCAGGCAACTGCTATTAGATTACACTAGCAGACTGATGTTTCACAGTCAAAAAAGTTTTTTTAAAAAAAAATGTACACTACTGTTACAACAGATATGAGTGGTGGCACTTAGCAAGTGGGCCTGGCACACATGCTGGCAGGCAGGCAACTGCAATTAGATTAAACTAGCAGACTGATGTTTCACAATCAAAAAAGTTTTTTTTTTAATTTTACACTATTGTTACAACAGAAATGAGTGGTGGCACTAGTTGGCAAGTGGGCCTGGCACACACACTGGCAGGCAGGCAACTGCAATTAGATTACACTAGCAGACTGATATTTCACAGTCAAAAAAGTTTTTTTTTTAATTTTACACTACTGTTACAACAGATATGAGTGGTGGCACTAGTTGGCAAGTAGACCTGGCACACACGCTGGCAGGCAGGCAACTGCAATTAGATTACACTAGCAGACTGATGTTTCACAGTCAAAAAAGTTTTTTTTTTAAATTTACACTACTGTTACAACAGATATGAGTGGTGGCACTAGTTGGCAAGTGGGCCTGGCACACACGCTGGCAGGCAGGCAACTGCTATTAGATTACACTAGCAGACTGATGTTTCACAGTCAAAAAAGTTTTTTTTTTTAAATTTACACTACTGTTACAACAGATATGAGTGGTGGCACTAGTTGGCAAGTGGGCCTGGCACACACGCTGGCAGGCAGGCAACTGCTATAAGATTACACTAGCAGACTGATGTTTCACAGTCAAAAAAGTTTTTTTAAAAAAAATTTACACTACTGTTACAACAGATATGAGTGGTGGCACTAGTTGGCAAGTGGGCCTGGCACACACGCTGGCAGGCAGGCAACTGCAATTAGATTACACTAGCAGACTGATGTTTCACAGTCAAAAAAGTTTTTTTAAAAAAATTTACACTACTGTTACTACAGATATGAGTGGTGGCACTAGTTGGCAAGTGGGCCTGGCACACATGCTGGCAGGCAGGCAACTGCTATTAGATTACACTAGCAGACTGATGTTTCACAGTCAAAAAAGTTTTTTTTTTTTTAATTTACACTACTGTTACAACAGATATGAGTGGTGGCACTAGTTGGCAAGTGGGCCTGGCACACACACTGGCAGGCAACTGCTATTAGATTACACTAGCAGACTGATGTTTCACAGTCAAAAAAGGTTTTTTTTAAAAAAAATGTACACTACTGTTACAACAGATATGAGTGGTGGCACTTAGCAAGTGGGCCTGGCACACATGCTGGCAGGCAGGCAACTGCAATTAGATTAAACTAGCAGACTGATGTTTCACAGTCAAAAAAGTTTTTTTTAAACAATTTACACTACTGTTACAACAGAAATGAGTGGTGGCACTAGTTGGCAAGTGGGCCTGGCACACACACTGGCAGGCAGGCAACTGCAATTAGATTACACTAGCAGACTGATATTTCACAGTCAAAAAAGTTTTTTTTTTAATTTTACACTACTGTTACAACAGATATGAGTGGTGGCACTAGTTGGCAAGTAGACCTGGCACACACGCTGGCAGGCAGGCAACTGCAATTAGATTACACTAGCAGACTGATGTTTCACAGTCAAAAAAGTTTTTTTTTTAAATTTACACTACTGTTACAACAGATATGAGTGGTGGCACTAGTTGGCAAGTGGGCCTGGCACACACGCTGGCAGGCAGGCAAATGCAATTAGATTACACTAGCAGACTGATGTTTCACAGTCAAAAAAGTTTTTTTTTTTACAAATTTTACACTACTGTTACAACAGATATGAGTGGTGGCACTATTTGGCAAGTGGGCCTGGCATACACGCTGGCAGGCAGGCAACTGCAATTAGATTACACTAGCAGACTGATGTTTCACAGTCAAAAAAGTTTTTTAAAAAAAATTTACACTACTGTTACAACAGATATGAGTGGTGGCACTAGTTGGCAAGTGGGCCTGGCACACACACTGGCAGGCAGGCAACTGCTATTAGATTACACTAGCAGACTGATGTTTCACAGTCAAAAAAGTTTTTTTTTTTTACAAAATTTACACTACTGTTAAAACAGATATGAGTGGTGGCACTGCAGGCAGGCAACTGCAATTAGATTACACTAGCAGACTGATGTTTCACAGTCAAAATTACACAGGCAAAAAAAAAAAGAAAAGATTTTCTAGCCCTAAAAAGGGCTTTTTGGGGTGCTGTCCTTACAGCAGAGATCAGATGAGTCCTTCAGGACTGTAGTGGACACTGAATACACTAGCCTAGCTATCAATTTCCCTATAAAATCAGCAGCAGCTACACTATCCCTCTTCTCACTAAGAATGCAGGATCAGAATGAATCTAAAATGGCTGCTGTCCAGGAGCTGGGAGGGTCTGGGAGGGAGTGTCTGCTGCTGATTGGCTGAAATGTGTCTGCAGACTGTGAGATACAGGGTCAAAGTTTACTCAATGATGACGAATAGGGGGCGGATCAAACATCGCATATGTTCGCCCGCCGCGGTGAACGCGAACAAGCTATGTTCGCCGGGAACTATTCGCCGGCAAACTATTCGTGACATCACTAACAACCAACCCCCCAAATAAAAACCTAACAAAAAAAACCTAAGCTCCCCATTAAAATGGCATTTTGCTCTTTTTCAATTGCCCAAACCCTTATCTAAAAATAAAACCCTTAAAAAAACCTAACACTAACCCCCGAAGATCCACTTACAGTTTTGAAGACCGGACATCCATCCTAAACGAAGCCGGGAGAAGTCTTCATCCAAGTGGCAAGAAGTCCTCAATGAAGCCGGGAGAAGTCTTCATCCAAGCCGGCAGAAGTGGTACTCCAGACGGGCAGAAGACTTCATCCAGACGGCATCTTCTATCTTCATCGGAGCGAGTCCATCTTCAAGACATCTGGCGCAGAGCATCCTCTTCAATCGAAGTCTTCTTCCAGAATGAAGGTTCCTTTAAGTGACATCATCCAAGATGGCGTCCCTTGAATTCCGATTGGCTGATAGAATTCTATCAGCCAATCGGAATTAAAGGTGAAAAAATACTATTGGCTGATGCAATCAGCCAATAGGATTGAGCTTTAATCCTATTGGCGGATCCAATCAGCCAGTAGGATTGAGCTTGCATTCTATTGACTATTCCAATAAGCCAATAGAATGCAAGCTCAATCCTATTGCAATCAGCCAATAGGACTTTTTCACCTTTAATTCTGATTGGCTGATAGAATTCTATCAGCCAATCGGAATTCAAGGGACGCCATCTTGGATGATGTCACTTAAAGGAACCTTCATTCTGTAAGAAGACTTCGATTGAAGAGGATGCTCCGCGCCGGATGTCTTGAAGATGGACCCGCTCTGCGCCGAATGGATGAAGATAGAAGATGCCATCTGGATGAAGACTTCTACCCGTCTGGAGGACCACTTCTGCCGACTTGGATGAAGACTTCTCCCGGCTTCGTTGAGGACTTCTTGCCGCTTGGATGAAGACTTCTCCCGGCTTCGTTTAGGATGGATGTCCAGTCTTCAAAACTGTGAGTGGATCTTCGGGGGTTAGTGTTTTTTAAGGGTTTATTGGGTGGGTTTTAGTTTTAGATTAGGGTTTGGGCAATTGAAAAAGAGCTAAATGCCATTTTGATGGCAATGCCCATCCAAATGCCCTTTTCAGGTCAATGGGGAGCTTAGTTTTTTTTAGTTAGGTTTTTATTTGGGGGGTTGGTTGTGTGGGTGGTGGGTTTTACTGTTGGGGGGTTGTTTGTATTTTTTTACAGGTAAAAGAGCTGATTTCTTTGGGGCAATGCCCCGCAAAAGGCCCTTTTAAGGGCTATTGGTAGTTTAGTTTAGGCTAGGGTTTTTTTTTATTTTGGGAGGCTTTTTTATTTTGATTAGGTGTTCTTAGTTTAAATATCTGATAATTTATTTTTTTATTTTCTATAATTTAGTGTTTTGTTTTTTTGTAATTTAGGTACTTGTAATTAATTTAGGTAATTTATTTAATTGTAGTGTAAGGTTAGGTGTTAGTGTAACTCAGGTTAGGTTTTATTTTACAGGTAAATTTGTATTTATTTTAGCTAGGTAGTTAGTAAATAGTTAATAACTATTTAGTAACTATTCTACCTAGTTAAAATAAATACAAACTTGGCTGTAAAATAAAAATAAACCCTAAGCTAGCTACAATGTAACTATTAGTTATTAGATATGTGCATGGCGAAACAATTCGGTTCGGTTCGGATCGATTTGGATTTTTTTTAATTTCAGTTTGGATCGATTAGAATTCGGAAAAATTCGAATCAATTCGGTTCGGATTCGTTTCGGATTTATTCGGATTCAAATAAATTCGGTTTGGATTCAGTTTGATTCGGTTTGGTTTGATTCGGTTCGGAAATTCGGAATTTCGGTAAGTGTTAGGTGGGATGTGCTGTGTATTATACTAGTATTATGTACTATATATTAGGTGTAACCCATAGCAGAGTGATATAACCTAATATACTGTACAATACTAGTGTAATCCATGGCCATCCGAATCTACCGAATAAATCTGAATAAATCCAAACTAATTCAGATTTATTCGTTAGATTCGGCCCTAATTTAATTTGGAAATTCGAATCGATCCGAATCCCGAATTTTATGAATGAGGCCGAATTTCCGAATCGATCCGAACCCAATCGCACATGTCTATTAGTTATATTGTAGCTATCTTAGGGTTTATTTTATAGGTAAGTATTTAGTTTTAAATAGGAATAATTTAAGTAATGATAGTAGGTTCTATTTAGATTTATTTTAATTATATTTAAGTTAGGGGGTGTTAGGGTTAGACTTAGGTTTAGGGGTTTATAACTTTAGTATAGTGGCGGCGACATTGGGGGCGGCAGATTAGGGGTTAATAAAAGTAGGTAGGTGGCGGCGATGTTAGGGGCGGCAGATTAGGGGTCAATAATATTTAACTAGTGTTTGTGATGCGGGAGTGCGGCGGTTTAGGGGTTAATATGTTTATTATAGTGGCGGCAATGTCCGGAGCGGCAGATTAGGGGTTAATAAATATAGTGTAGGTGTCGGGGATGTCGGGGGCTGGCAGATTAGGGGTTAATAAATATAGTGTAGGTGTTGGCAATGTCAGGGGCAGCAGATTATGGGTGTTTAGACTCAGGGTTCATGTTAGGGTGTTAGGTGTAAACATAAATTTAGTTTCCCCATAGGAATCAATGGGGCTGCGTTACGGAGCTTTACGCTCCTTTATTGCAGGTATTAGGCTTTTTTTCAGCCAGCTTTCCCCAGCGGCGCTGGTATTGGAGTGTGGTATGGAGCTCAATTTTGCTCTACGCTCACTTCTTGCCTGTTAACGCCGGGTTTTTGTAAACCTGTAATACCAGCGCTGTAGGGAAGTGAGTTGCGATGTGATACATAAACTAGCCAATATCATCTCTGTGAACAGTAATTTTTTCTTTATAGCTAAAAAAAGATTTCAGAATTATCTAGAAGTCTATTGACTCTATAAAACTTTATAACCAGGTGGCGGAAAACCATTGGTGTAGCAGGTACAGTGGAACCAGGGCCCAAGTGTCGGGAAGGCATAGTAACCAGTCTACACATGTACAATCCTAATGCAGGAGAACATTTTATTACTGCATTTTGGAGTTCCAATCTATCTACCTATCATCTATCTATCTATCTATCTTCAAAATCATTATACAGAGTGACTGCGACGTGTATATTATTACTATTGCTTACTACTGTGTTCCCTTTGGGGGGCCCCAAAATGTTTTGCCCAGGGCCCTCTATTGAATAGGTTCATTACTGTTTATAACATTGCTCTTTGTATTATAATTAGCCCCATTTATTTCACAAACTGCTGCAAAGTCTAATAGTGGCTTTCAAGAATCAATCTATTACCAGAACATTTATTTATGTATTTCTACTGCTTTGAAGAGTAAACAAGCGTCATGCAAATAAATGCTTTCCCCAAAGAGAAAGATTAAGTTACATGTTTACATTAAGTTACATTGTTTTGTTTGTAGTACTAGAAGGACAAAAATCATGTAACTGAATAACTTTTTGTCTGTGAAATTGTGTTGTGTTATTGCTAACCAAATAGCTTACTATGGGCCAGAATAGGAGTGGCGCGCTAACAGTTACGCGCAAGCGATATCGGGTTTTATTGCGGCTGTTTGCACGCTTTGGATGTAGCACTCCTATTACAAGTTGAAAGTAAACGCAATCACTTGGATGCAATTGAATTTAACCAGCATCGGGATAGTGTGACCTCAAAGCTCTGGTTAATGGTTTTACAAAACAAAAAAGTGTCACAGAACACATAACAAATACATTGAAAAGTACAGTTACACTTGTAATAACACTATATAATAATAATTATTTTAAAAAAAAAGTATTGCCCAAAAAAGTTAAAAGGGCTAAAAGATATTAGATCTCAGGTGTTAGAGAAAAAAAAAGGCAGGCAAAGGGATTTAACATAGTGATACATACATGTCTAAATATGTATATGCATGTATGAATATATATATATATATATATATATATATATATATATATATATATATCTGTATTTATGTATTTATATGTGTATATATGTATTTACAGACATATATACACATACAAATACATATGTATACATTTGTAGACATATATATAAGTGCATTGGAGCCCTTTGCAGTCAAGAAGATGAAAACATGATAAAGCATATTTATGAAATATTCATATTCAATAAAGTGTTTTTCTGTGTATTTAGTATTTACTGTAAATATTTCACATTCCAATGTTTTTCAAATAGGGGAATATGTTATAAATAGATATTTATTTATATATAGAGAGCTGTATATATATATATATATATTTATATATATATATATATATATATATATATATATATATATATATATATATATATATATATATATATATATATATATATATATATACATAAATACAAATATATATATATATATATATACATATATATATTTTACCAAAAAAAAACATCAGATACATATATAGAAAAATGTGTTTATGAATAAATAGTGGCTATTAATAATCAATCTATTACCAGAAAACATTTTTATTTATGTATTTATTATTTATCTATGTAAAGAACATGGGGGTATATGTTAATACTGGCGTGATATTCTAACTTCGTCTTTTTGTGCTCAACGGGTTAGCACGCAAGCCAAAACTTTTAACTTTTAACTTGTAATACGAGTGCTACCAAAAGCACACAAAAAGCTTAATTCTAGGGGATTGAGAGCATTAAATACTGCTCCACTTGTAATGTGGCCCTGAATATGAAAAAATATGCAATTTGATTTATTATCTTTGTGATATATTACAGAGCAAAGGAGAGAAGGCAAAACTGGAGGGAAAACTTTATTAATTGATCTAAGTTACAGTTACTCTGCTTCCTGGTCTTGATAAATAAATAAATAAATAAATCTAAAAAAACTATTCCAGAAATGTTAAACTTTTGAAGGAACGTTATTGTATGGCACTTGCCAATGAAGTTGCTAATATCATGGGGTTGGTTTTGCATTAATGTACTGATCTTGGTGTTATTTCCTTCACATATGTGTATTTTATATTTTTGTAGAGATGTTCTTCAAATTCTGAAGGGCAAAAGAAAAACTCCAACAATCATTTGGCAGAACCAACAATGCAGAAGCGAGCAGGAAGTACAACTAGTGTGATTTCTGAAGCAGCTATAGAAGGTTTGTATAAGAGAGGCTCACTTTATTGTCTTATAGCAAATAAATGGTCAGTTTGTTTGGGGTCAGAATGGAGTATCTTTGTAGGACAAAATAATAGACGTGTGTGAAAAACTTGTGAGGGTACATTCTGGTTGAGAATATGCAATGTGTATGTCTGTAAAATGGGAATTAATATAAAAGTTGGGATGTAAAGTTTGTCTGTGGGATAAGAAAGAACCATTTTTGGCTGGAACATTTTAGCCTGTGGAAAGGGAAGGTATGTGTATCTCTGGTATAGTCATGTCTGTGGTATTTAACAGAACATTTTTGTATGTGGCATGAAAAGGAGGATGTGGAATGCAGAGGGATTTGGCCATCCATGAGAAAGGAGAAATATGTCTCTGGTTTGGATGTGAAACACCCTGTTTGTTGGATGTGAGGAAGCCATTGTGTATGTGAGACGGGAAGATTAGGTCTCACTCTTTCTGATTGGAAGTTACATGTCCGGTTATGTCATATGTAGTATATGTCTGGTTGTGAGAATAAAGGCATTATATCACTTGTTCTCTACATGATTTTCACATGTGAAGGATTGAGTATTTATGTGTAATTGTAAATCTTATGGTCACAATGAATTCAAGTTTTGTGTCATCGTGTTTATCTGTGTAACATATAATAAAGGCCCTCATTCCAATTGAGTATAAATTGCTATGAGAACATTTTTAATTCACCTCTATTGGGGGACAGTGACACTTATGGGAGCATAAAAATATTTTTTTCAGTAAATGACCATCTGTTTGTTAAAAAAAACCCAAAATAATTGTAATACAATAAAAAAAAACTTAAATAGGTAGAAAAAACTATAATGGCACTTTAAGAAGATGATTTTGCAGGTGAAAACTGGTGTTTGCAAACAGAAATGGTAACAGTGGTATGGCCAACTATAGAGATTATGTAAAGTATTGTTTTCTAGTATAGGAGAACAGCTAATTGGTTGACTTTGATATCAGATGTGGGAGTTGGCAGTGGAGTTTCATACTAACAATTTGCCAAATGTGACTATCAATTGTAGCCAATTACATTTGTAGGTGTACTTATGTCTATGAAATGAATAGAAGCACGGAGAGTTGTGGACAAAAAGGAACATTCTGAGAAAGCAGCATATGGCTAAAAGGTTTGAAGGAAGGAATCAGTTAAACATGTAAAAAATGGAGCACCTATTCATTGTCTCTGAGCTGTACATTTATTCCAAGGGGCATTTCCTATTTTTTGATATAACATGAGGTAGATGGGGCTCCATTTGTATTCTACTAAACCTTTAGCTGTAGCTAATGTGTCTCTGTTGTATGTTGTTTAGTTATGTTGTACCTGGAGATTTTCCCCCTATGGTTTCTCTTACATGCATATATAGGCTGCAACACTGGACATGCAGTTATTTTTCTAAGCTTGTTTTTACCTATGAAATTGAAAAAAAAAATATTTTGTTCCCCCCGAGGTGTATAAAGGAGCATGTCTGTCTTTTGGGATGATTAGTAATGTATTTGGGATACAAAAATCTGTACAATGCAAAAGAACATGGCTAACTGCAGGATTAGAAGGAACATGTTTTTTCTTTGGCATAGAAAACTCATTGCCTGTCTGGGAATGGAAAAAAGTATGAATAACCATAGAATATAATAAAACGTTTTATTTAGTTTGATGTAAAGAAATATGGAAGTAGGTTAAAGATGATTAAATCTGGGGTTTAAAGATATGGACCACAAAGCTAAATATTTATAGGTGGATGAAACAAATCTCCTACTATATTTTGCTACCTTTATTTAAAAACAAAAAAGCAAAAACTCCTACCTACTTAACCCCCCATCCTGCACTGCATAGAGCACTGGATTTGTTAATAAGGCACTACTGTGCAATTTCAGGGCAGTTAGCTAGCACCTAGGAGGTGGGAGTTGCAGTAATGAATGGGGTTTACAGCACTCCTCAACACCACCCTAGCGCTGCCATTGTGAACTGCTGGATGCCAATAATATGTAGCATGAGGAGAGCTGTGTGTTTTGGGGATCTGAATAATTGTGTCTATTCTGTCTCACTGCAAGACCAATTTTTATTGTATAAAGATAAATCAGTGAGATCGGTGAGAACAGATTACATCTGAAGAGACTGTTAAAATGTACTGCTTTTTTTTTTATAGAGACCAGAATGTCATTAGATGAGTAACATAATAATTATAAAAGTGAGTAATACTAGATGTTGTGTGAATGATATATCCATATATTTCCTTTTGAGTGCTCTGTCTTGTTTTCTTTTATGGGAGTAAAATGAAAATAGAACAGGTTTTCTGTGGGATGAAAAGTAGCAAGTTGTCTGTGGGATGGGAAGGAGTATGTGTGGGATCGGAACGCACATGTCTGTCTGTAGCATGTGAAAGCCTTCTCTTTATGGTGTAGGACGCAAACTAACAACATGATGGAATGGAATGAATTTGAATGTGAAATTGAAAATAACTTAGTAGTGAGTTGGGGGAAATGGTTCTATTTGTGGGAATGGAAGGAGCCTCTTTGTCTGTGGTATAATGTTGAATGGATATACATGATACACATACAGGATTTTGTATGTGAGACTGAAATTATTTTGTCTGTGGGATGACTATAAATATACATTAGTAGACTGCAATATAGAGAAGTCAAATATTCCTGTATAAAAATGTGTTTGCTTTACAACGTTCCGCCATGTTTTGTCTTTTTATTTTATAATAATTTAGCTTTACCTATCTCGCTTTACTGCATTATTTTACTTGAAATAACAGGAGAAAATATTCTAATAATCCACAACTTTTCCATCTGTTTTTTTTTCTAAACGTCTCCACTTTTTGGTTTGGAATTCTTCCAATAATAATAATGATAACAATTCTTTATTCAATAATGTCAATAAATGCATAACAAAGACTTTCTTTCTTTCATGTAATTAGCAAGAGTCCATGAGCTAGTGACGTATGGAATATACATTCCTACCAGGAGGGGCAAAGTTTCCCAAACCTCAAAATGCCTATAAATACACCCCTCACCACACCCACAATTCAGTTTTACAAACTTTGCCTCCGATGGAGGTGGTGAAGTAAGTTTGTGCTAGATTCTACGTTGATATGCGCTCCGCAGCAAGTTGGAGCCCGGTTTTCCTCTCAGCGTGCAGTGAATGTCAGAGGGATGTGAAGAGAGTATTGCCTATTTGAATGCAGTGATCTCCTTCTACGGGGTCTATTTAATAGGTTCTCTGTTATCGGTCGTAGAGATTCATCTCTTACCTCCCTTTTCAGATCGACGATATACTCTTATATATACCATTACCTCTGCTGATTCTCGTTTCAGTACTGGTTTGGCTTTCTACAAACATGTAGATGAGTGTCCTGGGGTAAGTAAATCTTATTTTCTGTGACACTCTAAGCTATGGTTGGGCACTTTGTTTATAAAGTTCTAAATATATGTATTCAAACATTTATTTGCCTTGACTCAGAATGTTCAACTTTCCTTATTTTTCAGACAGTCAGTTTCATATTTGGGATAATGCATTTGAATTAATCATTTTTTCTTACCTTCAAAAATTTGACTCTTTTTCCCTGTGGGCTGTTAGGCTCGCGGGGGCTGAAAATGCGTCATTTTATTGCGTCATTCTTGGCGCGGACTTTTTTGGCGCAAAAATTCTTTTCCGTTTCCGGCGTCATACGTGTCGCCGGAAGTTGCGTCATTTTTTTGACGTTATTTTGCGCCAAAGATGTCGGCGTTCCGGATGTGGCGTCATTTGGCGCCAAAAGCATTTAGGCGCCAAATAATGTGGGCGTCTGATTTGGCGCTAAAAAATATGGGCGTCGCTTTTATCTCCACATTATTTAAGTCTCATTTTTTATTGCTTCTGGTTGCTAGAAGCTTGTTCTTTGGCATTCTTTCCCATTCCTGAAACTGTCATTTAAGGAATTTGATCAATTTTGCTTTATATGTTGTTTTTTCTCTTACATATTGCAAGATGTCTCACGTTGCATCTGAGTCAGAAGATACTACAGGAAAATCGCTGTCTAGTGCTGGATCTACCAAAGCTAAGTGTATCTGCTGTAAATTTTTGGTAGCTATTCCTCCGGCTGTTGTTTGTATTGATTGTCATGACAAACTTGTTAATGCAGATAATATTTCCTTTAGTAAAGTACCATTGCCTGTTGCAGTCCCTTCAACATCTAAGGTGCAGAATGTTCCTGATAACATAAGAGATTTTGTTTCTGAATCCATAAAGAAGGCTATGTCTGTTATTTCTCCTTCTAGTAAACGTAAAAAATCTTTTAAAACTTCTCTCCCTACAGATGAATTTTTAAATGAACATCATCAATCTGATTCTGATGACTCTTCTGGTTCAGAGGATTCTGTCTCAGAGGTTGATGCTGATAAATCTTCATATTTATTTAAAATGGAATTTATTCGTTCTTTACTTAAAGAAGTACTAATTGCTTTAGAAATAGAGGATTCTGGTCCTCTTGATACTAATTCTAAACGTTTGGATAAGGTATTTAAAGCTCCTGTGGTTATTCCAGAAGTTTTTCCTGTTCCTAATGCTATTTCTGCAGTAATTTCCAAAGAATGGGATAAATTGGGTAATTCATTTACTCCTTCTAAACGTTTTAAGCAATTATATCCTGTGCCGTCTGACAGATTAGAATTTTGGGACAAAATCCCTAAAGTTGATGGGGCTATTTCTACCCTTGCTAAACGTACTACTATTCCTACGTCAGATGGTACTTCGTTTAAGGATCCTTTAGATAGGAAAATTGAATCCTTTCTAAGAAAATCTTATCTGTGTTCAGGTAATCTTCTTAGACCTGCTATATCTTTGGCTGATGTTGCTGCAGCTTCAACTTTTTGGTTGGAAACTTTAGCGCAACAAGTAACACATCACGATTCTCATGATATTATTCTTCTTCTTCAGCATGCTAATAATTTTATCTGTGATGCCATTTTTTATATTATTAGAGTTGATGTCAGGTTTATGTCTCTAGCTATTTTAGCTAGAAGAGCTTTATGGCTTAAAACTTGGAATGCTGATATGGCTTCTAAATCAACTCTACTTTCTATTTCTTTCCAGGGTAACAAATTATTTGGTTCTCAGTTGGATTCTATTATTTCAACTGTTACTGGTGGGAAAGGAACTTTTTTACCACAGGATAAAAAATCTAAAGGTAAAAACAGGGCTAATAATTGTTTTCGTTCCTTTCGTTTCAACAAAGAACAAAAGCCTGATCCTTCATCCTCAGGAGCAGTTTCAGTTTGGAAACCATCTCCAGTCTGGAATAAATCCAAGCCAGCTAGAAAGGCAAAGCCTGCTTCTAAGTCCACATGAAGGTGCGGCCCTCATTCCAGCTCAGCTGGTAGGGGGCAGGTTACGTTTTTTCAAGGAAATTTGGATCAATTCTGTTCACAATCTTTGGATTCAGAACATTGTTTCAGAAGGGTACAGAATTGGTTTCAAGATGAGACCTCCTGCAAAGAGATTTTTTCTTTCCCGTGTCCCAGTAAATCCAGTAAAAGCTCAAGCATTTCTGAATTGTGTTTCAGATCTAGAGTTGACTGGAGTAATTATGCCAGTTCCAGTTCCGGAACAGGGGATGGGGTTTTATTCAAATCTCTTCATTGTACCAAAGAAGGAGAATTCCTTCAGACCAGTTCTGGATCTAAAAATATTGAATCGTTATGTAAGGATACCAACGTTCAAGATGGTAACTGTAAGGACTATCTTGCCTTTTGTTCAGCAAGGGAATTATATGTCCACAATAGATTTACAGGATGCATATCTGCATATTCCGATTCATCCAGATCATTATCAGTTCCTGAGATTCTCTTTTCTGGACAAGCATTACCAGTTTGTGGCTCTGCCGTTTGGCCTAGCTACAGCTCCAAGAATTTTTACAAAGGTTCTCGGTGCCCTTCTGTCTGTAATCAGAGAACAGGGTATTGTGGTATTTCCTTATTTGGACGATATCTTGGTACTTGCTCAGTCTTTACATTTAGCAGAATCTCATACGAATCGACTTGTGTTGTTTCTTCAAGATCATGGTTGGAGGATCAATTTACCAAAAAGTTCATTGATTCCTCAGACAAGGGTAACCTTTCTGGGTTTCCAGATGGATTCAGTGTCCATGACTCTGTCTTTAACAGACAAGAGACGTCTAAAATTAATTACAGCTTGTCGAAACCTTCAGTCACAATCATTCCCTTCGGTAGCCTTATGCATGGAAATTCTAGGTCTTATGACTGCTGCATCGGACGCGATCCCCTTTGCTCGTTTTCACATGCGACCTCTTCAGCTCTGTATGCTGAATCAATGGTGCAAGGATTACACAAAGATATCTCAATTAATATCTTTAAAACCGATTGTTCGACACTCTCTAACGTGGTGGACAGATCACCATCGTTTAATTCAGGGGGCTTCTTTTGTGCTTCCGACCTGGACTGTAATTTCAACAGATGCAAGTCTCACAGGTTGGGGAGCTGTGTGGGGATCTCTGACGGCACAAGGAGTTTGGGAATCTCAGGAGGTGAGATTACCAATCAATATTTTGGAACTCCGTGCAATTTTCAGAGCTCTTCAGTTTTGGCCTCTTCTGAAGAGAGAATCGTTCATTTGTTTTCAGACAGACAATGTCACAACTGTGGCATACATCAATCATCAAGGAGGGACTCACAGTCCTCTGGCTATGAAAGAAGTATCTCGAATTTTGGTTTGGGCGGAATCCAGCTCCTGTCTAATCTCTGCGGTTCATATCCCAGGTATAGACAATTGGGAAGCGGATTATCTCAGTCGCCAAACATTGCATCCGGGCGAATGGTCTCTTCACCCAGAGGTATTTCTTCAGATTGTTCAAATGTGGGAACTTCCAGAAATAGATCTGATGGCGTCTCATCTAAACAAGAAACTTCCCAGGTATCTGTCCAGATCCCGGGATCCTCAGGCGGAGGCAGTGGATGCATTATCACTTCCTTGGAAGTATCATCCTGCCTATATCTTTCCGCCTCTAGTTCTTCTTCCAAGAGTAATCTCCAAGATTCTGCTCGTTTGTTCTGCTGGTAGCTCGTTTGTTCTGCTGGTAGCTCCGGCATGGCCTCACAGGTTTTGGTATGCGGATCTTGTCCGGATGGCCTCTTGCCAACCGTGGACTCTTCCGTTAAGACCAGACCTTCTGTCTCAGGGTCCTTTTTTCCATCAGGATCTGAAATCCTTAAATTTAAAGGTATGGAGATTGAACGCTTGATTCTTGGTCACAGGTTTCTCTGACTCTGTGATTAATACTATGTTACAGGCTCGTAAATCTGTATCTAGAGAGATATATTATAGAGTCTGGAAGACTTATATTTCTTGGTGTCTTTCTCATCATTTTTCTTGGCATTCTTTTAGAATACCGAGAATATTACAGTTTCTTCAGGATGGTTTAGATAAGGGTTTGTCTGCAAGTTCCTTAAATGGACAAATCTCTGCTCTTTCTGTTCTTTTTCACAGAAAGATTGCTATTCTTCCTGATATTCATTGTTTTGTACAAGCTTTGGTTCGTATAAAGCCTGTCATTAAGTCAATTTCTCCTCCTTGGAGTTTGAATTTGGTTCTGGGGGCTCTTCAAGCTCCTCCATTTGAACCTATGCATTCATTGGATATTAAATTACTTTCTTGGAAAGTTTTGTTCCTTTTGGCCATCTCTTCTGCCAGAAGAGTTTCTGAATTATCTGCTCTTTCTTGTGAGTCTCCTTTTCTGATTTTTCATCAGGATAAGGCGGTGTTGCGAACTTCTTTTGAATTTTTACCTAAAGTTGTGAATTCCAACAACATTAGTAGAGAAATTGTGGTTCCTTCATTATGTCCTAATCCTAAGAATTCTAAGGAGAAATCGTTGCATTCTTTGGATGTTGTTAGAGCTTTGAAATATTATGTTGAAGCTACTAAATCTTTCCGAAAGACTTCTAGTCTATTTGTTATCTTTTCCGGTTCTAGAAAAGGCCAGAAAGCTTCTGCCATTTCTTTGGCATCTTGGTTGAAATCTTTAATTCATCTTGCTTATGTTGAGTCGGGTAAAACTCCGCCTCAGAAAATTACAGCTCATTCTACTAGGTCAGTTTCTACTTCCTGGGCGTTTAGGAATGAAGCTTCGGTTGATCAGATTTGCAAAGCAGCAACTTGGTCCTCTTTGCATACTTTTACTAAATTCTACCATTTTGATGTATTTTCTTCTTCTGAAGCAGTTTCTGGTAGAAAAGTACTTCAGGCAGCGGTTTCAGTTTGAATCTTCTGCTTATGTTTTTCATTAAACTTTATTTTGGGTGTGGATTATTTTCAGCAGGAATTGGCTGTCTTTATTTTGTCCCTCCCTCTCTAGTGACTCTTGTGTGGAAAGATCCACATCTTGTGTAGTCATTATCCCATACGTCACTAGCTCATGGACTCTTGCTATTTACATGAAAGAAAACATAATTTATGTAAGAACTTACCTGATAAATTCATTTCTTTCATATTAGCAAGAGTCCATGAGGCCCGCCCTTTTTTTGTGGTGGTTATGATTTTGTATAAAGCACAATTATTCCAATTCCTTATTTTATATGCTTTCGCACTTTTTTATCACCCCACTTCTTGGCTATTCGTTAAACTGAATTGTGGGTGTGGTGAGGGGTGTATTTATAGGCATTTTGAGGTTTGGGAAACTTTGCCCCTCCTGGTAGGAATGTATATCCCATACGTCACTAGCTCATGGACTCTTGCTAATATGAAAGAAATGAATTTATCAGGTAAGTTCTTACATAAATTATGTTTTTTAATGAGAATATTTTTTTTTACCATTTTTCTTTTTACTCAGAGCTGGAAGAAGCGCAGCAGAAATGCCCCCCATGGTGGTACAAGTGTGCTCATACGTTACTTATCTGGGACTGCTGCGCCCTATGGGTGAAATTCAAGACGTATGTGCGCTTTGTAGTTATGGATCCGTTTGTGGACTTGGGGATCACAATTTGCATTGTGCTGAATACAATGTTCATGGCCATGGAACATTATCCCATCACTGATCACTTTGCCAATGTACTTAATGTAGGGAACCTGGTGAGGACACATTCTCCATATTCCTATTAATGGGGGATAATGCTGCTTGATATAAAGGATGATGCTTGAAGCAATGATAGGAAGATGGCTACAACAATTGACACACAAAAAGAACTACACGTACATTATATTAGAATATTTAATAGTTAAAAGAGAGCTTAGATGGTAATGTATAGACAATTTATTGTAAATTGAAAGCAAAATGAAGAATAAAGTGTTATCATATATTGAGCTGCAGTGGGGTGCATAATCTCAGAATTCTGCAGCTTTATCTTTTAATAAGAACTGAGAGGCTTAATGTCTACCAGAATAGAAATACTTTGTAGAGTTTGCAATCTAATAGTAATATCATAAAATACTATATAGGATCATCACAAGCTTTTATTATAAAAGGAGAAACCTACCTCAGAAGAGCCATTCAGAAGCTGTGATGGTCTTTATTTGGAGCCACATCAGTGCATGACATTGTGGTGGTCCCAAAGTGTGTGACCTGGTATTGGTGCAAAGAGTGGACCAGACCACCATATCAATGAGAAGAGGCTCAAGAGGAACTTGAAGACTGGCTCAGCTAATCTCCCCCACACTGCACCACTGTAATTGGCTAGAGGTCTTTAGACTGACTGGTGGGCGAGGCTAAGCTAACTGGAAGATCCACCTGGAATTTTACCAGTGTGGGCTTGGTGTTGCCTTAACTTCGCTAGATAGATTAAGTGTGTGAGTGAAAACCCAACACATGCAAAAAGTTGAACTTTGAATATCGCGACTGTGTTAAGGTATCTCCCAAAGAAGTTAATGGAGAGCGCAAACTGAAAACCCCCCACATATACTCATGGGCTAATCAACAGGACTTATTAATAGTTCACGTTCTAATGTTCTTCACATACAGAATAATGTACTTTTATTGTAAATACATATTTCTATAAATATCTTTATATACCTATAACTGTATATCTATTCCTATAGATATATAGATAGAAATATGTATTTTACATGAACATTGTCAGATATATATAGAAACATATATTTAATAATAAAAAGTACATTATTTTCTATTTGAAGAACATAGTAATGTAAAATATGCATAACATGCTTCAGGGTTCGCAATTTAGGACTAACGAGGTTGAGTTAGCGCACATTAAGAATTGCTAAATTCAACGCGTGTTATTGAAATATTACATATAAAATATGAAATATTAATATATATTATTAAAAATAATGTAAAATAGTCTAAATAAGCCAAAGAATATATGTAATTTTAAATACTTTTTATTAATATTTATATATAAATTTTCAGTCGTGCTTGCCGGGTTAGCACATCTGAAACCCTTGATTAAAGGGTAGTGCGTTAAAAAAAAGTTTCACTAAACACAACAATTATTAAATGTTATAGTTACACTCATATAAACACTATCTGATAAAAATGATTCATATACAAATTTAAAAAAGTTCAAAGGTATTTGGTTTATGACACAGTGTTGACTGCAAACGGCTATATTGTATGTATACATACATATACATGTCTAAATATGTGAATGTGTTCATATATATATATGTATATGTTTGTACATATGTATTTATGTGTTTTTCTATCTATATATACATATTTCTCTACATATTGCACATTCACTTAGAGAACAATGTAAGTTTGATTGTAAATACATATTTTTATATATATATGTATATACCTATATCTGTATACTTATTCCTATAGATATATAGGTATAGATATCTATTTTACATTAACATTATCAGATATATACAGAAATATATATATATATTTAATAATAAAGATTATTTATGTTTCTATGTGAAGAACATATTGCGGTTAGGTCTAACATGGTTTCAGTAATTATGTGTATTTTTGAAATATTTCATAATAATTATTGAAAATTATTAAACATACTTTAAAAAAAACTAAATAATCCATAGAATATATATCTTACAGTATTTATAATATTTTTTAATAATAATCATCATTTTTAAATATTTTATATGTAATATTTCAATAACGCGCATTGAGGTTAGCAATTCTTTATGCGCGCTATCCGGACACTGCGTTATTCCTAAATCCAAAAATGCAAAGCGCAATAGGTATATACTGAGATATATATATATATATATATATATATATATATATGTATTTATAATGAAAAATTACATTGTTTTGTAAGTGAAGTACATCGGAATGTGAAATATGAATAACTCCTGTTGAGTTAGCACGTGACCAATAGGAATTAAGTTTTTCTTCTTTTGCGCTCTCCTTTGACTTCTATAAGGAGAATCCGTCAATGCAGTTGATATTCTGAAGTCCTTTGGATTTGTTTTTACTTTCAACTTGTAGCAAGCGTTCTACCCAACACGCACAAAAAGATTATTTCTAGCAAAATTAACTCTTGAGTTAAAGAGCTAAATAGCGCACCACTTCTAATTTGGCCCAAATATGTCTGGGCTAGGGAAGCAGCAGTTATTAGAAAATGATGAATCCCATTTGTTATAAAGTTTTGGACTCTTATATGCTTCATGTAAAAGTTCATTATGAGCGTTAGTAACTCATCTGAGAGAGTAGCTTGTTAAAACTTTTTTTTGGTTATTGCCACCACGCTAGTAACGTAAAAGAAGAAAAAGAGATAATTTAAAAGAATTATTTTAATACAAATAAATGCCACTCCAATAAAAAAACATGTCTGTATTAAATTAATCCTATTAATCCACTGTAAAAAGAAGCACTCACTATAGGGGCCATGTTGCATGTTGGATATGCTGTCAATGATTCTGATTGGCTGTGGGGGCAATAGGGATGGGATTAAGGCAAAAATAGCACAAATCTACCATTTTAGATTTGCAGTTTCGTTTGTTGTATCAGTACCTATGATTCTTGATTAACAGCCATTATCGTTCTCTATGGGTGCCATTGTTGGGAAAGGTAGATTTAATTTTGTGGCAGTTATCAATCTCAGCTGTGTTTTACTCAGGAAGATTGTAATCTTAAAAAAAATGGACCTTCAGATATTGAATGAAGAAATCAGAAAGATTGAAATCGACCCTTTAGTTTGACCATAGCTCATGTGCTCTAAAATATATATATATATTTTTTTGTTACCCAAATTCATTCATAAGCAATGACCATTGAAAAACCTATAAAGGATTAGGATCAATTTACTTTTGACATAAGTTGAAAAAAAGTATGAAATCATATTCTCTATTTAGCTATTTTGGGTGCAAAGAATCCTATTGGTTAATCCGTTTAGTCTCTTCATGTCTTTGGTATTATTTTCTAAGATTATAATTGAATAATTGAGTGACTTGGTAACCATTATTATTAAAATGGGCATTAACAGGGAGATCTTTTAATTTAGGATTATACTATATCATTGCAATTTGTATTTATTATTTTATACCTAAGGATAGAAATATATATATTTAATAATAAAGATTATTTCTTTTTCTATGTGAAGAACATAGGAATGAAGAATATGCATATTGCGGTTTGTGCTTTAGGTCTAACACAGTGTCTGGAATTATGCGTATTATTGAAATATTTAATAATTATTATTAAAAATTATTAAACATACTGTAAAAAAAATCAAAATAATCCATAGAATAATTATTTTACAGTATGTATTATATTTTTTTAATAATAATAATAATTTTTAAATATTTTACATGTAATATTTCAATAACTCACATTGAGGTTAGCAATTCTTTATTTGCGCTATCCTGACACTGCGTTATTCCTAAATAAAAAAATGCAAAGGGCGATAGGTATATACAGAGATATACAGTATATATATATATAGAAATATGCATTAAAAATGAAAAATTACATTGTTTTGTAAGTGAAGAACATCGGAATGTGAAATATGAATAACTCCTGTTGAGTTAGCACGTGACCAATAAGATTTAAATAAATGCTCTGACCCCAATATTTAGTATCACCTGGTTATGGCAATGACTACATACATTACTTTACAGTGCAAATATTTATTTACTTATTGCTTTAAAGTGTATGTAACAAACACATGGTTGATAGTTCTATTAGCACTCACCAATCAGAAAATTATGGGGGGGGGCGGTGTCTCTATTAAAAAAAAGGCATGGATACATTATCTAGGCTTTATGATAACCCCTTCATTTAGGTTAATCCAAAGAGCAACATTAATACAACATAAAACTTATAAAAAATTAGGGATTCATCCTTTTATGAGAAATCACTCTTTTAACAGTTGATCCTATTCCAGCTACTTAAAGAAATGAACAGTTGTCTTAAATTCTTTAAAATATAAGCTGGGGTATCCGAATAGAAGTTCCTTCATCTATTAAAAAAAGTTTCCAGATCCAGAACATGTTAACCTTCTTCTTTGGGTATTGATTCCTATAATTCTCATACATCTATGGATAACTAATGAGGCAATACCGTAGCATTAGGTTTGTTTCGTGACTACACAGCACCACACAGAATAGTTTTCACTCACTCCTCTAACAAGCACACTCCAGATTGAAAAAGTTAAAATAAAAGATAAAGAATTTCAGGGCATGAAAGAATCAATATTATAAGGGTAATATAGCCATTCTATAATGAGTTTTATTATTAGACACTTTAGGACAGGCAATGAAATGATGGACTTTGGTGTTTGTGTTTCCTGTTCAAAACACTGGTTTCATTTTTTTATGAAGGAACCTGTTCTGATAGGCATTTGTCTATTTATTAAGCATAATTATTAAAGCATAATTGAGCTTTCAATCAGCTTAATAAATATGGGCCACAAGCTATGGGAAATAATATTTTATGCAACAGTATGTAGAAACTACTGTGCAAAGGAAAAAACATTCTAATATTTAAAGGGACATTCTACTCCAGAATTGTTATTGTTTAAAAAAATAGATAATCCTTTTATTACCCATTCCCTAGTTTTACATAACCAACACAGTTATATTAATCTACTTTTTACTTCTATGATTATCTTGTTTCTAAGCCTCTGCAGACTGCCCCCTTATCTCAGTTCTTTTGACAAATATGCATTGTAGCCAATCAGCGCTGACTCATAAATTACTCCATGAGAGTGAGCACAATGTTACCTATATGTCACACATGAGCAGTGTCTAGCTGTAAAAAACTGTCAAAACGCACTGAGATAAGAGGCAGTTCAAAGGCTTAAAAATTAGCATATGAGCCTACCTAGGTTTAACTTTCCACAAAGAATACCAAGAGAGAAAAGCAAATTTGATTATGAAAGTTTAATTTTGACTAGACTGTCCCTTTAATTGTGTATCTATGGTAGCACTATTTCGCATCAGTTTATTGTTCTAGGCTCACTCTATTTTTCTTAATGACCATGACCATTAAGTCATTCTTCCATTTAAACTATTTAAGGTCCTTGCTAGGTTACAGGGATTGGGAGGAGGAAGGAATATTGTGCAGTGTTACTAGTTACTTCACTCTTTTTCACAGGTCTTCACTGGTATATTTGCAGCTGAGATGTTCTTCAAGATCATTGCTCTGGATCCGTATTACTATTTCCAGGTTGGCTGGAACATTTTTGACAGTATCATAGTAACTCTGAGCTTGGTGGAGCTTGGTCTGGCAAATGTGGAAGGTCTGTCTGTGCTGCGATCCTTCCGTCTGGTAGGCTTCACCCACATTTTTCTAACCTATATCTATTTCATTATCTTACCACTGTTTCTCTCACAGTTACTCATTCACTTTCTCCCTTTTGCTTTAATACCCTTTTGTTTTCTTACCCCCTTCTTTGGTATTGCACTAGGCTTTCCTTGACGTTGTGCCATTGGGAATCTCCTTCTGTCATGAGGCTGAACTAACTGTTGTTTTGCCTCTGGTTTACCAGCTGTCATACAATAAAGGCAGAAGAATTCAGCACTAGTTCAAAAAGTGCTCACTGCTGGGTTCCACACTCAGGGCCCATAAAATCATAAAAGTCTAAAAAGCAGCAGCACTGTTCAATAATATTTATTTAATAGTAAAACAAAATAAAAATGCAACGTTTCGGGCCTATCAGTCCTTAATCTTGCATGATTAAGGACTAATAGGTCCGAAACTTTACATTTTTATTTTGTTGTACTAACACATAAATAATATTGAACAGTGCTGCTGCTTCTTGGACTTACCTGCTGTCATACATCTGAGTTTCCTGTGATAACATTAATCTCTCCTGCGTTGCATTGGCTATATTGCTTTATTGTTTTGACTGTTTCATTCATTTTTACATCACATGACATGTATATCACTAAACACCAATGACTTCTTATGGCTGATAACACTAAGCAAACACTAGGGAGCTTCTGACTCAGCTGCAATGACATTAGTACCTGTGTGACCTCCCTCCACTGCAATAAATTATAATTCTGTCTCTGCTCAAACTACAATTAAACTGATTGTCTGAGACCCAACAGAAACCTAAAAGTGATCAGGCCTCACAGCCTAAATTAACCCATAAAGAGAACTGGTCACCCACCTAGATAAACCTGATTTTTGGCTACACTAGCTTACCATGATTACACTTTATGACAGGCACATTAATGTGATGTTTTTTCTTTTTTTCATCTGAAAGAGAATTCTAAAATATATTGCATTTTCAAATGGTGGTTAATATGCTGATTCTTACGTTTAATTTAATAATGAATGTATTTTTATGCACAATTACCTCTGATTATACATAACTGATTGAAATTCATAAAGAAAATATATTATTCAAGAGGGAGGTATATTCAGATCAAAATAAAAAAAATGTAATGTACTATTAACAAGTTTTTTTTTTTCAATTAAATCATCAGATTTGCAAAAGGATTAGCATATACTGTAGAGTCTTACACTAGTCTGTCAGAACATGATATAATTATTTGATTGGAAGAAGTAATTTCAATAAGCCCTAACATTCTATATTTTTATTTATTTAGCTCAGGGTGTTCAAGCTGGCTAAATCCTGGCCCACACTTAACATGCTCATCAAAATCATCAGTAATTCATTTGGAGCTCTTGGGAACCTCACTCTGGTCCTGGCTATCATTGTCTTCATCTTTGCTGTAGTAGGAATGCAGCTGTTCGGGAAAAGTTATGTGGAGTGTGTATGTAAGATCAATTCAGACTGTGTACTGCCTCGATGGCACATGCACGACTTCTTCCATTCATTTCTCATTGTCTTTCGTATCCTGTGTGGAGAATGGATTGAGACAATGTGGGACTGCATGGAGGTGGCAGGACAGGCAATGTGCCTCATTGTCTTCATGATGGTCATGGTAATCGGAAACCTGGTGGTAAGTTGTGATCAACCTGTAAATATAATTCCTACAATATCCTTACTATTTATGGCTAATTATATGTTTGGTCCAGAATACAAATATTACCACATTACCTGTGATCATATTGTGATTACTGGCTATTCAACTTTTTCAAAAGTATGAGTGCCAGCATGTTTTGTGACCAGTTCTGTAATAGAGACTTTAACAATTATTTTATACAATTGTGTGAATGCATAATGGGATTGTTAATCCATAGCCTGTGGTCATTTTACAATCATCTTACTAAAACTTGTTGTTACAAACTTTTTAAGGTAATCTCTCCTTACTTTAAATCTATTTGATGCCCTATACATTATATTAAAATGTGTGACACTGTAGATTGGATACTATCTAAGAATAAGGGGTCTATTTAACAAAGGTCTGTCAGACCTGATCCGACAGTGCAGATCAGGTCTGACAGACCTCGCTGAATGCGGAACGCATTCAGCATTGCACCAGCAGCTCTTGTGAACGGGGTGTCAATCAACCCGATTGTACTCGATCGGGTTGAATTGCTGCGATGTCTGTCCGCTTGCTCAGAGCAGGCAGGCAGGTTATGAAGCAGCGGTCTTTAGACTGCTGCTTCATAACTGGTGTTTCTGGCAAGCCTGCAGGCTCGCCAGAAACACGGGCCCTCAAGCTCCATACGGAGCTTGATAAATGGGCCCCAAAGTTTCCACTGACTATAATTTTATTTTAGTAGATTGTGAAACCTTTTAATGGACCAATAATTGACAGTGACTATAATAAGTTCAGGGTAGCTGATGGGTTTCTCTACCAAAGGACTATATCATCTGTATGGTTAATTCTGAGAAGCCTTGTTTACAAGCTATGTGAAATTGCACTTTAGATCCTACTTAGCCATTTGTTAAAGAGACAGAAAGGTCAAAACTGAAATTTGCAATTTCAGTTTTAAGTAAAAGCATTTTTGCAACATACTTCCATTAGCAAAAATGCTGCTAGTAATGACTGTTGGCATATGCATACATGCTATGAGTGCACAGTGCACCAGCATTCAAACACCACATTTCAATTGTTACCTTTCTATCCCTTTAACCCCTTAAGCCATATGGATGTAGGTACTACGTTATAGGGTACTTTGCCTAGTGTAACCTGTTGACATAGTACCTACGTCCAACCTCTTGCCTCATGCTGCGGTCCTGACCTTTACCATATGAGGCCAGACTTGTGATGATGATGTGGGTGGTGTAAGGGTAAGGAGGGAGACAGGTAGGCACTACGCAGCCTATAGCTGAAGGGGGCAGGTTCCCTATGATCGGAAAATATTTTACATGGGGGGAGGGATCCACAGCACTATGGTAAAGTGACTTTAAGAGGGGAAGGGGCCCTACACTATAACTGCTTGGATGGGGGAGGTAGGGAGGGTGAGAGTGGGGCATTACACAACAGAAACATTTGTACGCAGGGGCAGCTCCTTTTCTAATTCCCTGAGGGTAGACCCTGTAAGTGTTTTCTCACATCTGCTCCTTTTGCTAATTTTGACCGTCGGGCCCTTTGTCTTTTCTTCAATTAAATGTAAAATACTGCTAACGTAGCATGTGCACAGGCAAACAATAAGTTTCCTCCGAAAGATTTGTTTCAGATTTTATAAAATGTTCCGGTTGGCAGAATTTTGTCCTTGCAGGAATTTGTTTCATACAAATATTGGATTTGTTACCATTATTTTCAATGGGAGCAGGTAATATATACAAGTAATATTATCAAAAATCTTACATTATAGGATTCTAATAATTAAAAGAACATATTTTTCAATTTTCATGTGAGTATGTTTCTTCGGTTTTTCCCTACTATTATTATTATTATTATCTGTGTGTATCATAGGTTTTGTCTATATTATACAGTATATTCAAACTGTATGTTTTAATCAGACACCATATCAACTACATGTTGTAAGAAATATAAATACTGACTATTACGCAGTGCATTGTGTACAGATGACTAACAAGTATCACAGTAAACAAGACACCTACACTAATCAGGTACTCTCTTGGAGTTGTTCACTTCAGCTGCAAAACATATCCCAAAAACCCAAAAATGTTGTTTCTTGATTCAGATAGAGCATGCAATTTTAAGCAAATTCCCAATGTACTTCTATTATTAAAGGGACATGCCACCCACATTTTTTCTTTTATGATTTAGAAAGAGAATGCAATTTTAAACATCTTTCTAATTTACTTATATTATCTAATTTGTTTTATTCTCTTGATATTCTTTGATGAAAAGCATATCTAGATATGCTCACTAGCTGCTGATTGGTTGCTGCACATAGAAGCCTTGTGTGATTGGCTCACCATGTGCATTGCTTTTTCTTCAACTAAGGATATTTAAAAAATGAAGCAAAATCAATAATGGAAGTAAATTGTAATGTTGTTTAAATTTCTATTCTCTATCTGAATCATGAAAGAAAGATTTTGGGTTTAGTGGCCCTTTAAGTTTTCTTTTTTCTCTTCGTATCTTGTTAAACACCAGGGAGGTAAGCTTAGGAGCATGCAAGCGTCTGTAGCTCTATATGGCAACAGTTTTGAAAGAATGTTATACATTTGCAATAAGATTAGATGGCAGTACTGTTTACTCTATTGTACCTACGTATCTCTTCAACAAAGAATACCACAAGAAAAAAAGCAAATTTTAAAGTAAATTGAAAACTTTGTAAAAAATTTGTATACACTGTCTAAATCATAAAATAATGTATTTGGGTTTCATGTCCCTTTAATTAAAAGGCGGTACCACCCCATGGGAAGGACAGAAATTGGGCCAGTTAAGTAGAGTAATATGTCTTACAAATGGGGAAAAAGATGAAGGAGTTCATATGGATGAGGAAGCAGGCGCCACATAATTGCATTGGAACTCTGTGGACTTCATCCTTAGATTGTACAACCATGTTGTTGCCGGACAACATGCCTTACTCCATCGTTCTTCATTGTCATTTCATACAGAAATCTCTAGTTATTTTAGAACACAGAAACTGATTTGAACTAAAACAGCAAATTAATCATTTCCTTAGAATACAAGGCTAATATATTTGTTTGCTTTAAGTAACTAAGGTAAATACAAATCTGATATGGCTTTTATAAGGTCTATTTAAATCCTGCAAGATGGCAGCAGTATACCCTTGAATATTGACTGAGCTTTTTTTTAATGTTTTCTTGGCAAGGGTGACTCCCAAAATAGCAGCTGTGGAAAGTGGTCAGAGAACAGTTTTTATACTCTTTCATTGGTGATGATGTGTTACTTTGAAGAAACCAACCAGAGAGTTTCTATGAGTATATGAAGTCTGAAATTAAATCAGCAGTGAGGAATGTGCAGTGTAGTTAATAATCGCTAACTCTGACATGGACAACTTGCGGCTATCTGATCTCTGCATGAATGTGTGAAATGTACGCCTAGAAGGAATCGCTGGCATAAAAGTGCAGACGTACAAGCAGAAAGACTTGGCACTGGAAAAGGAATGCCGAGGCAAAGAAAAAATAAAGGTGTATTGTAGATGCAATGGATAGATGTAGGCTATACGCACATGGGAAGTAATGGGGAAACAGTAGTTAAAAAATGGCACTTACATGTGCATGTAAGCATTAATGTGCAATTAAAGTAATGTGTATGTAAGCATGAATGTGCATTCAAAGTAATGTGTATGTAAGCATGAATGTGCATTCAAAGTAATGTGTATGTAAGCATGAATGTGCATTCAAAGTAATGTGTATGTAAGCATGAATGTGCATTCAAAGTAATGTGTATGTAAGAATGAATATGCATTCAAAGTAATATGTATGTAAGCATGAATGCGCATTCAAAGTAACGTGCATGTAAGCATGAATGTGCATTCAAAGTAATGTGTATATAAGCATGAATGTGCATTCAAAGTAACATGCATGTAAGCATGAATGTGCATTCAAAGTAATGTGTATGTAAGCATGAATGTGCATTCAAAGTAACGTGCATGTAAGCATGAATGTGCATTCAAAGTAACGTGCATGTAAGCATGAATGTGCATTAGAAGTAACGTGCATGTAAGCATGAATGTGCATTCAAAGTAATGTGCATGTAAGCATGAATGTGCATTCAAAGTAATGTGTATATAAGCATGAATGTGCATTCAAAGTAACATGCATGTAAGCATGAATGTGCATTCAAAGTAATGTGTATGTAAGCATGAATGTGCATTCAAAGTAACGTGCATGTAAGCATGAATGTGCATTCAAAGTAACGTGCATGTAAGCATGAATGTGCATTCAAAGTAACTTGCATGTAAGCATGAATGTGCATTCAAAGTAACGTGCATGTAAGCATGAATGTGCATTCAAAGTAACGTGCATGTAAGCATGAATGTGCATTCAAAGTAACGTGCATGTAAGCATGAATGTGCATTCAAAGTAACTTGCATGTAAGCATGAATGTGCATTCAAAGTAATGTGCATGTAAGCATGAATGTGCATTCAGTAACATGCATGTAAGCATGAATGTGCATTCAAAGTAATGTGTATGTAAGCATGAATGTGCATTCAAAGTAACGTGCATGTAAGCATGAATGTGCATTCAAAGTAACGTGCATGTAAGCATGAATGTGCATTCAAAGTAACGTGCATGTAAGCATGAATGTGCATTCAAAGTAACGTGCATGTAAGCATGAATGTGCATTCAAAGTAACTTGCATGTAAGCATGAATGTGCATTCAAAGTAACGTGCATGTAAGCATGAATGTGCATTCAAAGTAACGTGCATGTAAGCATGAATGTGCATTCAAAGTAACGTGCATGTAAGCATGAATGTGCATTCAAAGTAACTTGCATGTAAGCATGAATGTGCATTCAAAGTAACGTGCATGTAAGCATGAATGTGCATTCAAAGTAACGTGCATGTAGGTAAGAGGGATTAGGGAGGTTGGAGGGTAAAGCGGATCCTACACTGCAGAAAATATTTTTTTAAAAATTGCCTTAAAGCGACACTGAAGCCAATTTTTTTCTTTTTGGATTCAGATAGAGCATGCAATTTTAAGCAACTCTCTAATTTACTCCTATTATCAAATTGTCTTCATTCTCTTGGTATCTTTATTTGAAATGCAAGAATGTAAGTTTAGATACCGGCCCATTTTTAGTGAACAACCTGGGTTGTTCTTGCTGATTGGTGGATAAATTCATCCACCAATAAACAAGTGCTTTTCATGGTTCTGAACCAAAAAAATAGCTTAGATGCCTTATTTTTCAAATAAAAAAGCAAGAGAACAAAGAAAATCTGATAATAGGAATAAATTAGAAAGTTGCTTAAAATTGGATGCTCTATTTGACATAAGAAACAAAACATTTTTGGCTTCAGTGTCCCTTTAAATTTTCATGTTGGCAGCCTGTCTGCCAGTACCCAAGATGGGGGTGACCAGTGGGGGGAGGGGAGGGATAGAGAGATGTTTGGGAGGGATCAGGTAGAGATCAGAGGGTGGGAAGTGTTAAGTGGGAGGGTAATCTCTACACTAAAGCTAAAATGAACCTTACAAGCTACCTGTTTAACCCCTTCACTGCCGGGAATTTCAGACGTGTGGTGTGCATCTGCAATTAGCAGCCTTCTAATTACCAAAAGGCAATGGCAAAGCCATGTATTCCTGCTATTTCTAAACAAAGGGGATCCCAGAGAAGCTTTTACAACCATTTGTGTCATGATTACAAGGGGTATGTAAATAATTTCAGTGAAAAACCCAAAGTTTATGAAAAATTAAAGAATTTTTTTTATTTGATTGCATTTGTCATGAATTATACCAAAATGGGCCTAGATCAATACATTGGGGGAAAATTATCAAGCTCTGAATGGAGCTTGATGCCCCTGTTTCCGTGCAAGCCTTCAGGCTAGCTGGAAACAGTAGTTATGAAGCAGCGGTCTAAAGACCATGGCCTCTAGTTATGAAGCTCCGTATTTATCTGCATTCGCCGGCCCAATACGCTCGCCTATGCTCGCCTAACATCACTGCCGCTGACCTGAATACGTTCGCCAAAGTTATCAAAAAAGCTGTCATGAAGCCGCGCACCAAGTACGGAGCGATGAGCAGCGGACTGTTGTTAACTGACAGTCATCGATCTTGCTGCTCATCGGCTTCTTCGCAGCTTTCTTGCTAGCCTGTCACTAAGCACCCACACTATACTGTACAGTTATACCCCCTAAACCGCCACTCCCGGAGCCCCCCGCACCTAAATAAACTTATAACCCCCTAAACCGCCGCTCCAGGACCCTGCCGCAACTATAATAAATATATTAACCCCTAAACCGCCGCTCCCGGATCCCGCCGCCACTATAATAAATATATGAACCCCTAAACCACCGCTCCCGGACCCCGCCGCCACCTACATTATACCTATTAACCCCTAATCTGCCGCCCCTATACCGCTGCCACCTACATAAAGTTATTAACCCCTATCCTGCCGATCCCGGACCCCGCCGGGATCGGCAGGATAATTGTTTAACCCCTTAATTAATTGTTTAACCCCTTAACCGCCGCACCCGGAGCCCTCCGCCACCTACATTACATTTATTAACCCCTATCCTGCCCCCCCTACACCGCCACCACCTACAGTACATTGATTAACCCCTAATCTACCCCCCCTACACCGCCGCCAATATATTAAATGAATTAACCCCAAAACCTAAGTCTAACCCTAACCCTAACACCCCCCTAACTTAAATATTATTTAAATTAATCTAAATAAATATTCCTATAATTAAATAAATTAATCCTATTTAAAACTAAATGTATGTATTGGGTACTTGTAAAGCGCGGCTAATCACCGGTAAGGGTCTCAAGGCGCTGCTCATTTTATCGACCTCGGAAGGATGAAAGGCTGAGTGGACCTTGCCAGGGATCGAACCTGCAACCCTTGGGTTACTACAGAGCTCAGCCACAGTGCCTTAGCATGTTGAGCTATCTGTCTGGCTTATAAAATATATCTTCATCCTTCTGGCAATGATCGGCTCCATCTTGAAGACCTCCAGTGCGGAGCCTCCTTCCAGCACGATGGACTAACGACGAATGACGGTTCCTTTAAATGACGCCATCCAAGATGGCGTCCTTCGAATTCCGATTGGCTGATAGGATTCTATCAGCCAATCGCAATTAAAGTAGGAAAAATCCTATTGGCTGATGTAATCAGCCAATCGGATTGAAGTTCAATCCGATTGGCTGATTGGATCAGCCAATAGAATGCGACGTCAATTCTATTGGCTGATCCAATCAGCCAATCGGATTGAACTTCAATCTGATTGGCTGATTACATCAGCCAATAGGATTTTTCCTACCTTAATTCCGATTGGCTAATAGAATCCTATCAGTCAATTGGAATTTGAGGGACGCCATCTTGGATGACGTCATTTAAAGGAACCGTCATTCGTCGTTAGTCTGTCGTGCTGGAAGGAGGCTCCGCGCCGGAGGTCTTTAAGATGGAGCCGATCATCGCCGGAAGGATGAAGATTTTTATTTTATTAGGGGGTTTAGATTAGGTGTAATTAGATTAAACTTCTTGTAATATTTTTTTATTTTTTGTAATTTAGTGTTTTGTTTTTTTTGTGATATAGTTTAGTTTATTTAATTGTATTTTATTTTAGATAATTGTAGTTAATTGATTTAATTAATTTATTGATAGTGTAGTGTTAGGTGTATTTGTAACTTAGGTTAGAATTTATTTTACAGGTAAATTTGTAGTTATTTTAACTAGGTAGCTATTAAATAGTTATTAACTATTTAATAGCTATTATACCTAGTTAAAATAAATACAAAGTTGCCTGTAAAATAAAAATAAACCTTAAAATAGCTATAATGTAATTAATAATTATATTGTAGCTATCTTAGGGTTTATTTTACAGGTAAGTATTTAGTTTTAAATGGGATTAATTAATTTAATTATAGGAATATTTATTTAGATTAATTTAAATAATATTTAAGTTCGGGGGGGTGTTAGGGTTAGGGTTAGACTTAGGTTTTGGGGTTAATTCATTGAATATATTGGCGGCGGTGTAGGGGGGGGTAGATTAGGGGTTAATCAATGTACTGTAGGTGGCGGCGGTGTAGGGGGGGGGCAGGATAGGGGTTAATAAATGTAATGTAGGTGGCGATGGGCTCCGGGTGCGGCGGTTTAGGGGTTAAACAATTCATTTATTTGTGGCGGGGTCCGGGATCGGCAGGATAGGGGTTAATAACTTTATGTAGGTGGCGGCGGTATAGGGGGGTGGCAGATTAGGGGTTAATAGGTATAATGTAGGTGGCGGCGGGGTCCAGGAGCGGCGGTTTAGGGGTTCATATATTTATTATAGTTGCGGCGGGGTCCGGGAGCGGTGGTTTAGGGGTTCATATATTTATTATAGTTGCAGCGGGGTCCGGGAGTGGCGGTTTAGGGGTTAATAATATAAAGTAGGTGGCGGCGGTGTGGGGGGGGCAGATTAGGGGTGTTTAGACTCGGGGTACATGTTAGGGTGTTAGGTGCAGACACTTCCCATAGAAATCAATGGGATATCGGGCAGCAGCAAACATGAGCTCTCGCTGCTGTCAGACTCCCATTGATTCCTATCAATGGGGTAACTTCCAAAAGTAGTCAGATTGTGCCGAACTTGCGTTCGTAACATCTGTAGTGATGTAACCATCGATCTGTGTCGGACTGAGTCCGGCGGATCGTATGTTATGTCACTAAATTCTACTTTTGCCGGGCTGTAGGGCTTGATAACTACAGCGAATCAGCCTCGCCACAAATACGCTGCGGAATTCCAGCGTGTTTGCGGTTGACGGCTTGATAACTAGGGCAAGTTCTTCTCTGAAAGTCCCGGTAGTGAAGAGGTTAAAGTAACGTGCATGTAAATATGACTGTGCATTCAAAGTAACGTGCATGTAATAATGAAAGTGCATTCAAAGTAATGCAATGTAAGTATGAATGTACATTCAAAGTAACGTGCATGTAAGTATGAATGTGCATTTAAAGTAAGGTGCATGTAAGCATGACTTCATTCAAAGTAACGTGCATGTAAGCATGACTGTGCATTCAAAGTAGTGAGCATGTAAGCATGAATGTGCATTTAAAGTAACGTGCATGTAAGTATGAATGTATATTCAATGTAACGTGCATGTAAGAATGAATGTGCAATCAAAGTAATGTGTATGTAAGCATGACTGTGCATCCAAAGTAATGTGTATGTAAGCATGAATGTGCATTTAAAGTAACGTGCATGTAAGCATGACTGTGCATCCAAAGTAATGTGTATGTAAGCATGAATGTGCATTTAAAGTAACGTGCATGTAAGCATGACTGTGTATCCAAAGTAATGTGTATGTAAGCATGAATGTGCATCCAAAGTGATGTGTATGTAAGCATGAATGTGCATTTAAAATAACGTGCTTGTAAGCATGAATGTGCATTCAAAGTAATGTGCATGTAAGCATGACTGTGCATTCAAAGTAGCGAGCATGTAAGCATTAATGTGTATTTAAAGTAACGTGCATGTAAGCATGACTGTGCATCCAAAGTAATGTGTATGTAAGCATGAATGTGCATTTAAAGTAACGTGCATGTAAGCATGAATGTGCATTTAAAGTAACGTGCATGTAAGCATGAATGTGCATTTAAAGTAACGTGCATGTAAGCATGAATGTGCATTTAAAGTAACGTACATGTAAGCATGAATGTGCATTTAAAGTAACGTGCATGTAAGTATGAATGTGCATTTAAAGTAACGTACATGTAAGCATGAATGTGCATTTAAAGTAACGTGCATGTAAGTATGAATGTGCATTTAAAGTAACGTGCATGTAAGCATGAATGTGCCTCCAAAGTAATGTGCAAATAAGCGTGAATGTTTATTAAAAATGTACTTGCTCTTTACTGCAGTGTTGCTCAACCTCTTTTTGTAATAAGTAGCCCTACAGCAGAGGTGGGCATCTATCGGCCTTCCAGATGTTATGGACTACATCTCCCATGATGCTTTGCCAGCATTATGGCTAAAAGAGCATTATGGGAGATGTAGTCCATAACATCTGGAGGGCTGATAATTGCCCACCCCTGCCCTACAGGCATAAATATTTGTCATGCCTATCTCAGCTGCAACACTTAAATATTATTAGGTTAAAAAAATAAGAAGCAATTATGCATTTGCCTAATTATGACACTTTGGTATCAGATATTTTTTTTGCCTTCAGGAATATATTTTCAAACGCACACAGTACACATATAGGGCCAGATTACAAGTGGCGTACTTACGGCTTTTTTTCGCTTTTGCGCTGACTGCTCTCAAAGTAAACTTTTAACATTGACTGGTTAGCGAGTGTATTCGAAGTTAAGCGTAAAAAGTTAGCGCACTAGTAAAAGTCAAATGCACGCTAACTTCAGGACTTTGGATATCGCAACTGCGTTAACTTCTTCTCCCATAGACTTCAATAGAGCGTGCTGTTCAAAAAAACAAACAAAAAAAACTGCATTAGACCAACTCCACTAAAGCTGAAGGTAGTTATGAATATTTCATATTCATATAGAAGAAAATTTTATTTTTATTTTTAAATATTTCTTTCTCTCTCTCTCTCTGTCTATATATATATATATATTATTTTTTGTATTTTATTTTTTGTAAAATATATATCTAATAGAGATGTCCATTTGTTTTCGGCTGAATGCACATTCGTCATGAAAATCTGAATGAATGCACCAACGAAAATAAAGAAAATAAAAAAAAAATGTATCGAAAATCGTATTCAATATTTACCTTTATTTGTTTTTAAACGGTTAATATTTACCTTAACATTCTCTCCATGCTCTTGAGAGCTTATTAAGGTAAGTATTGTACCTACAGTTGAACTTTTCCACAGTAGCTTTGAAACATTTACATTAGTTTTAACAAAATTTATGTAAATGTTTAACGAAAATTCAATTTACATTTATTTTTAAATTGAATAGTACAGCCAACTAATATTCTGGGAAACAAATTTCCCTGAATATTTTAAATGAAAATTAATGTCTAAACCGTTGGCAACAAAAGTGAGTACACCCCTAAGTGGAAATGTCCAAATTGGGCCCAAAGTGTCAATATTTTGTGTGACCACCATTATTTTCCAGCACTGCCTTAACCCTCTCGGGCATGGAGTTCACAAGAGCTTCAAAGGTTGCCACTGGAGTCCTCTTTCACTCCTCCATGACGACATCACGGAGCTGGTGGATGTTAGAGACATTGCGCTCCGCCAACTTCCATTTGAGGATGCCCCACAGATGCTCAATAGGGTTTAAGTCTGGAGACATGCTTGGCCAGTCCATCACCTTTACTCTCAGCTTCTTTAGCAAGGCAGTGGTTGTCTTGGAGGTGTGTTTGGGGTCGTTACCATGTTGGAATACTACCCTGAGGCCCAGTCTCCGAAGGGAAGGGATCAATATGTCACAGTACATGTTGGCACTCATGTTTACCTCAATGAACTGTAGCTCCCCAGAGCCGGGAACACTCATGCAGGTCCAGACCATGACACTCCCACCACCATGCTTGACTGTAGGCAAGAAACACTTGTCTTTGTACTCCTCACCTGGTTGCCGCAACACACGCTTGACACCATCTGAACCAAATAAGTTTATCTTGGTCTCATCGGACCACAGGACATGGTTCCAGTAATCCAGGTCCTTAGTCTGCTTGTCTTCAGCAAACTATTTGCAGGCTTTCTTGTGCATCATCTTTAAAAGAGGCTTTCTTCTGGGACGACAGTCATGCAGACCCATTTGATGCAGTGTGCGGCATATGGTCTGAGCACTGACAGGCTGACCCCACACCCCTTCATCCTCTGCAGCAATGCTGGCAGCACTCATAGGTCTATTTCCCAAAGACAACCTCTGGATATGACACTGAGCATGTGCACTCAACTTCTTTGGTCGACCATGGCGAGGCCTGTTCTGATTGGAACCTGTCCTGTAAAATCGCTGTATGGTTCTGCCCACCATGCTGCAGCTCAGTTTCAGGGTCTTGGCAATCTTCTTATAGCCTATGCTATCTTTATGTAGAGCAACAATTCTTTTTTTTAGATCCTCAGAGAGTTCTTTGCCATGAGGTGCCATGTTGAACTTCCAGTGACCAGTATGAGAGAGTGTTAGAGCGATAACACCAAATTTAACACACCTGCTCCCCATTCACACCTGAGACCTTGTAACACTAACGCGTCACATGACACCGGGGAGGGAAAATGGCTAATTGAGCTCAATTTTGACATTTCCAAATAGGGGTGTACTCACTTTTGTTGCCAACCGTTTAGACATTAATGGCTGTGTGTCGAGTTATTTTGAGGGGACAGCAAATTTACACTGTTATACAGGCTGTACACTCACTACTTTACATTGTAGCAAAGTGTCATTTCTTCAGTGTTGTCACATGAAAAGATATAATAAAATATTTACAAAAATGTGAGGAGTGTACTCATTTTTGTGAGATACTGTATATACTGTATAAATATATATATATATGTGTGTATGTGTATATATGTATATACTAGTGTATATATGTGTTTATATGTGTATATCCAAACAACCAAATCATGTGTGCATTCACATATTCCTGATAGAAGTCCTTGGAGAAGAAAAATAGAAAAAATTGAAAAAAAAGCCCCACTAAAACCCTAATCTGTTGCGCAAAGCCCATGATGCATTCTCCTCGAAAAGTGTACATAAATATGCAAATACACCCAAGATCTCCTATCTTTGAGCCCTTACAACTTTTGAGTGCAATATTTTTTTTTAAATATCATTTTTATTAGACAGTGTTAATATGAGTGTAACTGTATTTTGCAATGTATTTTTGAAGTATTTCTTGAAACTTTTATGTCGCGGAAAACTGTTAACTACAGCCCTTCTAGTGCGGAAAGGATTGTTGCGTAAAAGGTGATTGCAAGACTTGCAATAGCTGCGCAATGGAAAAAGATTGTGAAAAAACCATATCACCCGCGGAAAACTCATAACGAGTGACTTGTAATCTTGCCCTGTGTATTTTATTATATATATAGGTCTTACAACCGCTGCTTCTTAAAGGGACATGAAACCCAAAAATTTTATTTCATGATTCAGATAGAGAATACAAATTTGAACAGCTTTCCAATGTACTTCTATTATTTAATTTTCTTCCTTCTCTTTTTATCCTTTGCTGAAAGGTTTATCTTGGCAAGCTCAGAATCAGCAAAGAACCTAGGTTCTAGCTGCTTATTAGTGGCTGCATAAATATATACCGATTGTCATTGGCTCACCCATGTATTCAGTTAGAAACCAGCAGTGCATTACTGCTCCTTTAACAAATTATACCAAGAGAATGAAACAAATTAGAAAACAGAAGTACATTAGAAAGTTGTTTAAAATTGTATTTTCTATCTGAATCGTGAAAAACATTTTTTGGGTTTCATGTCCCTTTAACTTCCGTTTCTGGCGGACCAGAAACGTTGGGGCATCGATGCAGCAACTGCTGCTTTATAGATTGACCCCTTTATATTGACCCCTTTATATGGATTTCTCCACTGCAGTCCTCCAGTATCCATAATTGGACAGATTCTAAGGATTTCCCTACCTTAGCACAGGCAAGTCACAGGTAATTAAGTGAGCAGCTGAGCACCCCAGGCAGGGAAATACAACCAGGTCCATTAGGGCTGCATGAGGGTAGAACTGAGAAATAATAATGGAAATAATGGAATAGCAAGTGCTGGAGTACCCCCAGGGGGACATGTTTCACAGGGTGAGAAACAAGGCTTTACTGAATGTATGATGCTAGTTAAAGGGACATTCTAATATCCCTATGTGTTTTATCCTGCACAGGGCATATAAACATATTTCAGGAGCAGCAGGACGTGGCTGTGCACCAAGAAGTGGCAGCATAAGCTTTTAGCTGTCATATTCAGGATTGATTCCCAGTTATACAGCATTATATGAATATAGTTGAAGCTTTAAAAATATACATAAAATAAACTGTAGGCTTGTGCACCCTTGACGTAGGCTACACATTTTCCAATTATCTGTGTGACATTCTGCTGCAGAAAACCTTGAACCCAAAGGTCAGCATGGAGGGAATATCCACTTACTGAAAACTGAGTCCCTGTGACGCAAATTCTTCACTACCATGGATGCCAGGTGCTTTGTTTCTGATTGCACTCTACTTGTCTCTCTCAGTACATTGCACCTGCCAAGATTACCCAACCTGCAGCTGGATGCAAGGGCACAGGTCATCTTCTAGATCAATCACCCTGAGGCTCCCCTACAGCTGTCTCCACAATCCTTACACTACAGGCAATGAGACTCCAACTAGCAAGATCTTTCAATTTAAATGCATGCAATGACCCTTAAAGCTTAGGTATAAATGTATCATGTCCCCTCAAAAATGGATCAGGTATAAAAACAGTTGTAAATAGTTTATTTCATTATTTGTATGTTGAAAAAAAAACTTCCTATTTCCCAATCTTGCTTTATTTTAGCTTGCACCTAGCCCCACTATTATATCTAGAGCACTTATTCAACCTGACCCCCTAGCTGATCACCTGCCAAAGTATCCCCTACATAACTATCCCTTCAGTGCAAAATCATCCAACACCTAAGGGAGCCCTTACACAACTGCTCCACAGCAAACACACTAACACCTAAAGGGCAAAAATGCTAAAAAAAAAAAAAAAAACACTTTTCCTTAAATATCCTAAAGTAATCCCATTTCCAGCATCCATCTATCATTACTCTCTTCTGTTTAATAACAAAAGGGTTCCTCAGGGCCCTCTTCTTTGCTGGATATGATCCAAGTCTGGAGGCCCCTCCCATTGATCTCATTTTGTATGGTTATTAAAATAACCAGTTGGGATTAGGGGGGGTGGGTGGGTTCTGTCAAAATGGAGCCTTCCAATTCTTCTAAGCATCAGGTAGCATCACAGTTGCTATCAACTGAATGAGATGTAGCACTAAGGTGGCATTGCACTTTCTAGAACTGGTCTCTAGAAAGAGTGGGTTTTAAAATGTAGAGGGAGGTGCTCTATTTTTTTTTCTTTGTAAGGTACGTGTGATAGCTTTCTGCTAGGACTCCTCTGTAAAACCTGTGGAATATACAGCTTGGGTGTGACCCACGTGGCTGGTAAGGTGATTTTTAATCAGAGACAGCAAGACATTATTTTACCATATAGGTGCTTGAAATACTTTATTAACTTTCTTAGCATGTTGTTTGTGAAAAGTCAACTCTAATAATTTTATTAATAGATGGTGAGTTGAGGAAGTTACAAGTCAGCTTGCAGGCAGACATGATAAGTGTTTAACATAATCCTTGTCTGATGTTTGGGCTTCAGCGGCCACGCGTAGATCCTGTCAGTTGCTGAGTTTGGTTGGTTTCTGGTCATTTTAAAAACAGATACAAATCCATAAATCTGCAATTCCAAAATCCAAACTTATTCTGAAAGTCAAACTTTTTTCATTAATATTTTTAAAAAAATATTAAAAATTTCTATTTTCCCTGCCTGTAAGTCTTCTCTGCTTGTGTCTTTGTTTTTTTGAGTCTACAATGCAAATAATAGTCAATATTTATTAAAAACAACAAATGTTTCCATTCTGATTACAGTACTGTACTATATTTCTAAGGGTACTATGTATACAAAAGTATTTAAAATGATATAAAACTGCCTTTAGGTTACATGTATAAACTATATTATGACACGTACATATTGGCTAAATGACTGTCCCATTAAAAGATGCAAGTATTCCAAAATTTAAAGTATTCCAAAATCCAAACCTTTTCCGGTCCCAAGTAGTTTGTAGCTGAATTAAACCCAAAACAAAGGCTCAGAATCATTAGCTGGCTGCCAGCTACAACCCATTAGATGTAGTGTCCATGTAAATTATAAACATAATTATAAATGATTACATAAAAAACATTAACATTTTAAAAATTATATATATTAAAAGAACATTAAGAAAATAAATTAAAATTAAATAAAATGTTATCAAAATATACTTTTTACTTAATTTATACTGAATTTCTGAAGTTGTGTTCTGTTTTTCAGGTACTCAACCTATTCTTAGCCTTGCTGCTAAGCTCCTTTAGTGCTGACAATCTTGCTGCTCCTGATGATGATGGAGAGATAAATAATATGCAGATCGCCATTGGGAGGATTAATAGGGGTATTGACTTTGTGAAAGCAACTGTTCTATCTATGTTGCACATAAAAAAGGAAAAGAAGAGTGAAGAAGATGACAATAATGATGATGTTACCAAAGATAAAGACAGCATTGCCCTGAATCATCTAAATACAGAACAAGAGTTCAAATCAGACTTTCAGTATATTGATGGTCTTGCTTTAAAGGATCGATACCTTATGGAGGAGTTTAATCACACTAATTTGATTAACAATCCAAACTTTCGCATAGAAGTTCCAATTGCTTCTGAGGAGTCTGATTTTGATTTTCCAGAGGAGGATGAGTTCAGCACACAGTCTGAGATAGAGGACGTTGTATTAAACCGAAAGGTACCTTCACTGCTTATTAAAATGCCTCACCTTTGACAATGCAATGGGTAAAAACACATTCACTAGATTTAGAGTTTTGCGTTAGAAGGGGTGCGTTAGCTACTCATGTTTTTTCCCCCCACACCTTTTTAAACAACGCTGGTATTTAGAGTTCTCTGAAGGGCTGCATTAGGCTCCAAAAAGGGAGCGTAGAGCATAATTTACCGCCACTGCAACTCTAAATACCAGCGTTGCTTACGGACACGGCCAGCTTAAAAAACGTGCTCGTGCACGATATCCCCATAGGAAACAATGGGGCAGTTTGAGCTAAAAAAAAAAACTAACACCTGCAAAAAAGCAGCGTTCAGCTCCTAACACAGCCTCATTGTTTCCTATGGGGAAACACGTCCTAAGTCTGCACCTAACACCCTAACATGAACCCCGAGTCTAAACACCCCTAACCTTACACTTATTAACCCCTAATCTGCCACCCCCGCTATCGCTGACCCTTGCATATTATTATTAACCCCTAATCTGCCGCTCCGCACACCGCCGCAACCTACATTATAGCTATGTACCCCTAATCTGCTGCCCCTAACATCGCCGACCCCTATATTATATTTATTAACCCCTAATCTGCCCCCCCAATGTCGCCGCTACCTAACTACACTTATTAACCCCTAATCTGCCGACCGGACCTCGCCGCCACTATAATAAATGTATTAACCCCTAAAGCTAAGTCTAACCCTAACCCTAACACCCCTTAAGTTAAATTTTATTTAAATCTAACGAAATAAAATAAATCTTATTAAATAAATTAATCCTATTTAAAGCTAAATACTTACCTGTAAAATAAACCCTAATATAGCTACAATATAAATAATGATTATATTGTAGCTATTTTAGCATTTATATTTATTTTACAGGCAACTTTGTATTTATTTTAACTAGGTACAATAGCTATTAAATAGTTAATAACTATTTAATAGCTACCTAGTTAAAATAATTACAAAATTACCTGTAAAATAAATCCTAACCTAAGTTACAATTAAACCTAACACTACACTATCAATAAATTAATTAACTAAACTATCTACAATTATCTACAATTAATTCAACTAAACTAAATTACAAAAAAAAACAAACACTAAATTACAAAAAATAAAAAAGATTACAAGAATTACACCTACTCTAAGCCCCCTAAAAAAAATAACAAAGCCCCCCAAAATAAAAAATGCCCTACCCTATTCTAAAATAATAAGTTAACAGCTCTTTTACCTTACCAGCCCTTAAAAGGGCCATTTGCGGGGCATGCCCCAAAGAAATCAGCTCTTTTGCATTTAAAAAAAACATACAATACCCCCCCCCAACATTACAACCCACCACCCACATACCCCTAATCTAACCCAAACACCCCTTAAAAAACCTAACACTAAGCCCCTGAAGATCTCCCTACCTTATCTTCACCACACCGGGTATCACCGATCCGTCCAGAAGAGGCTCCGAAGTCTTCATCCTATCCAGCAAGAAGAGGTCCAGAAGAGGGTCCAAAGTCTTCATCCTATCCGGCAAGAAGAGGACATCCGGACTGGTAGACATGTTCATCCAGGCGGCGTCTTCTATCTTCATCCATCCAGTGCAGAGCGGGACCATCTTGAAGCAGCCGATGCAGATCCATCCTCTTCTTCCGGCGACCCCCGATGAATGAAGGTTCCTTTAAGTGACGTCATCCAAGATGGCGTCCCTCGAATTCTGATTGGCTGATAGGATTCTATCAGTCAATCGGAATTAAGGTAGGAAAAATCTAATTGGCTGATTGAATCAGCCAATCAGATTCAAGTTCAATCTGATTGACTGATCCAATCAGCCAAACAGATTGAGCTTGAATTCTATTGGCTGTTCAGATCAGCCAATAGAATGCGAGCTCAATCTGATTTGCTGATACAATCAGCCAATCGGATTGAATTTGAATCTGATTGGCTGATTCAATCAGCCAATCAGATTTTTCCTACCTTAATTCCGATTGGCTGATAGAATCCTATCAGCCAATCAGAATTCGAGGGACACCATCTTGGATGACGTCACTTAAAGGAACCTTCATTCGTCGGGAGTCGCCGGAAGAAGAGGATGGATCCGCGTCGGCTGCTTCAAGATGATCCCGATCCACGCCGGATGGATGAAGATAGAAGACGCCGCCTGAATGAACATGTCTACCGGTCCGGATGTCCTCTTCTTGCCTGATAGGATGAAGACTTTGGACCCTCTTCTGGACCTCTTCTTTCCGGATAGGATGAAGACTTCGGAGCCTCTTCTGGACGGATCGGTGATACCCGGCGTGGTGGAGATAAGGTAGGGAGATCTTCAGGGGCTTAGTGTTAGGTTTTTAAGGGGTGTTTCGGTTAGATTAGGGGTATGTGGATGGTGGGTTGTAATGTTGGGGGGGTATTGTATGTTTTTTTTAAATGCAAAAGAGCTGATTTCTTTGGGGCATGCCCCGCAAAAGGCCCTTTTAAGGGCTGGTAAGGTAAAAGAGCTGTTAACTTTTTATTTTAGAATAGGGTAGGGCATTTTTTTATTTTGGGGGCTTTTTTATTTTTTTAGGGGGCTTAAAGTAGGTGTAATTAGTTTAAAATTCTTGTAATCTTTTTTTTATTTTTTGTAATTTAGTGTTTGCTTTTTTTTGTAATTTAGTTTAGTTGATTTAATTGTAGATAATTGTAGATAGTTTAGTTAATTAATTTATTGATAGTGTAGTGTTAGGTTTAATTGTAACTTAGGTTAGGATTTATTTTACAGGTAATTTTGTAATTATTTTAACTAGGTAGCTATTAAATAGTTATTAACTATTTAATAGCTATTGTACCGAGTTAAAATAAATACAAAGTTGCCTGTAAAATAAATATAAATGCTAAAATAGCTACAATATAATTATTATTTATATTGTAGCTATATTAGGGTTTATTTTACAGGTAAGTATTTAGCTTTAAATAGGATTAATTTATTTAATAAGATGTATTTTATTTCGTTAGATTTAAATTAAATTTAACTTAGGGGGTGTTAGTGTTAGGGTTAGACTTAGCTTTAGGGGTTAATACATTTAATAGAGTAGCGGCGAGGTCTGGTCAGCAGATTAGGGGTTAATAAGTGTAGGTAAGGTAGCTGCGACGTTGGGGGGGGCAGATTAGGGGTTAATAAATATTATGTAGGTGTTGGCGATGTTAGGGGCAGCAGATTAGGGTTACATAGGGATAATGTAGGTTGCGGCGGTGTGCGGTCGGCAGATTAGGGGTTAAAAAATTTGATTAGAGTGGCGGCGATGTGGGGGGACCTCGGTTTAGGGGTACATAGGTAGTTTATGGGTGTTAGTGTACTTTAGAGCACAGTAGTTAAGAGCTTTATGAACCTGCGTTAGCCCCTAAAGCTCTTAACTCCTGACTTTTTTCTGCGGCTGGAGTCTTGTCGTTAGAGTTCTAACGCTCACTTCAGCCAAGACTCTAAATATCGGCGTTAGGAAGATCCCATTGAAAAGATAAGATATACAATTGACGTAAGGGGATCTGCGGTATGGAAAAGTCGCGGCTGGAAAGTGAGCGTTAGACCCTTTCCTGACTGACTCTAAATACCAGCGGGCGGCCAAAACCAGCGTTAGGACCCCTTAACGCTGGTTTTGACGGCTAACACAGAACTCTAAATCTAGGCGATTGTTTGTCCCGACTTCCTTTGTTCCTCTTTATTATTTATCAAGGCTACTTAACAGTATTTATGATAAATATAATGTTGTATTGTTTTATGGACAAGCACAAGAACACCAAAGTTTTTTAAATAATCGGTGTGGAGTATAACGCGTGGCCAACCCATTTACCTATTGGAAGGGGTTAATAGATATTTTAGGTAGTTTCATAGGGTTTTTTGTTTTGTGTTACACACACTTATTCAAATAGTGTCCCATATTGTGCTGGACTGTTGTAATATGAATTTGTATACTTACTGATTTATTGTATATTTATTGATTATGTCAACCTTGAAAGGTAACAGGGCATACTCCATTTTCTTTTATGTATTTAAATGTTTTTAATAGTGTTATTTTTTATTAATATAAGGCTAGATTATCATTTTTGCGTTATGAGCGGCTCGGTGCTAACTTGCAAGTTATTTCCACCGCTCACCTCCCTATAGCGCTGCTATTACAGATTTTCAAAAACTCAACATTAGCAGGCAATATGTCAGCGTTGAGCTCCATTGAGCTCCATACCGCACACAAATACCAGCGCTGCTTTGAGCTGGTTTTACATGCTCGTGCACGATTTCCCCGTAGACATCAATGGAGAGAGCCAGCTAAACAAAAACACCTGCAATAAAGGAGCATAAAGCTCCGTAACGCAGCCCCATTGATTCCTATGGGGAAAGAAAATTTATGTTTACACCTAACACCCTAACATAAACCCCGAGTTAAACACCCCTAATCTGCTGCCCCTGACATCGCCGACACCTACATTACACTTATTAACCCCTAATCTGTCTCCCCCAATGTTGTCGCTACCTACACTTATTAACCCCTAATCTGCCACCCCCGACATAGCTGCCACCTACCTACACTTATTAACCCCTAATCTTCCACCCCCAACGTCGCTGCTACTATACTAAAGTTATTAACCCCTAACCCTAACACCTACTAACTTGAACATAACTAAAATAAATCTAAATAAAAATGACAATTAATACCTAAATAATTCCTATTTAAAACTAAATACTTACCTTTAAAATAAACCCTAACTAATAATTACATTGTAGCTATCTTAGGTTATATTTTTATTTCACAGGCAAGTTTGAATTTAATTTAAATAGGTAGACTAGTTAGTAAATAGTTATTAACTATTTACTAACTACCTAACTAAAATAAATACAAATTTACCTGTAAAATAAAACCTAACCTGTCTTACACTGACACCTAACATTACACTACAATTAAATAAATTACATTAATTAAATACAATTAACTAAATTACAAAAACAAACACTAATTTACACAAAATAAAAAAGAAATGATCAAATATTTAAACTAATTACACCTAATCTAATAGCCATATCAAAATAAAAAAGCCCCCCCCAAAATAAAAAAAAGCTCTAGCCTACAGTAAAATGCCAATAGCCCTTAAAAGGGCCTTTTGCGGGGCATTGTCCCAAATAAATCAGCTCTTTTACCTGTAATAAAAAAATATAAACAATCCCCCAACAGTAAAACCCACCACCCACACAACCAAACCCTCCAAATAAAATCCTAGCTAAAAAACCTAAGCTCCCCATTGCCCTGAAAAGGGCATTTGGATAGACATTGCCCTTAAAAGGGCATTTAGCTCTTTTTCAGCCCAAACCCTAATCTAAAAATAAAATCCACCCAATAAACCCTTAAAAAAACTTAACGCTAACCCCCGAAGATCCACTGACAGTTTTTGAATACCGGACATCCATCCTCAACGAAGCTGGGAGAAGTCTTCATTCAAGCAGCAAGAAGTCCTCAACAAAGCTGGGAGAAGTCTTCATCCAAGCGGCAAGAAGTGGTCCTCCATGCGGGCAAACGTCTTCATCCAGACGGCATCTTTTATCTTCATCCTTCCGTTGCGGAGCGGCTCCATCTTCAAGACATCCGGCGTGGAGCATCCTCTTCATACGGTCCCAGCCGTACACTGAAGGTTCCTTTAAATGATGTCATCCAAGATGGCGTCCCTTGAATTCCGATTGGCTGATAGAATTCTATCAGCCAATTGGAATCAGCCAATAGGATTGAAGCTCAATCCTATTGACTGATTGCATCAGCCAATAGGATTGTTTAACCTTTAATTTCGATTGGCTGATAGAATTCTATTTTTTGTAATTTAGTTAATTGTATTTAATGTAATTTATTTAATTGCAGTGTAATGTTGGGTGTTAGTGTAAGACAGGTTAGGTTTTATTTTACAGGTAAATTTGTATTTATTTTAACTAGTTAGTTGATATCTATTTACTAACTACTCTACCTAGTTAAAATAAATACAAACTTACCTGTGAAATAAAAATATAACCTAAGATAGCTACAATATAACTATTAGTTATATTGTAGCTATCTTAGGGTTTATTTTATAGGGAAGTATTTAGTTTTAAATAGGAATTATTTAGGTATTAATTGTAATTTATATTTAGATTTATTTTAATTATGTTTAAGTTATTGGGTGTTAGGGTTAGGGTTAGATTTAGGGTTAGGTTTAGAGGTTAATAACTTTAGTATAGTGGCGGCGACATTGGGGGCGGAAGATTAGGGGTTAATAAGTGTAGGTAGGTGGTGGCTATGTTAGGGGCAGCAGATTAGGGGTTAATAAGTATAATCTAGGTATCGGCGATGTCGGTGGCAGCAGATTAGGAGTTAATAACAGTAATGTAGGTTGCGGCGATGTTAGGGACAGCAGATTAGGGGTTAATAATATTTAACTATTGTTTGCGATGCAGGAGTACGGCGGTTTAGGTGTTAATAAGCTTATTATAGTGGCAACAATGTCGGGAGTGGCAGATTAGGGTTTATAATTTATTTTAGCATTTGCGATGCAGGAGGGCCTCGGTTTAGGGGTTTATAGGTAGTTTATGAGTGTTAGTGTACTTTTTAGCACTTTAGTTATGAGTTTATGTTACGACGTTCTAACATAAAAGCCATAACTACTGACTCTCAGTTTACGGTATGAATCTTGTAGTTATGGGCTGTACCGCTCACTTTTTGGCCGGACAGGCAAACTTATAATACCGGTGCTGTGGAAGTCCCATTGAAAAAAGGACTTTTTGAAAGCTGCAGTAGTTGCGTGATGGCCAAAAAATTGTGCGGTACAGCTGTACCTACAAAACTCGTATTACCAGCGGTAGTGAAAAATAGCCATAACGATGCTTTTTCACTCATAACGCAAAACTCGTAATCTAGCCGATAATTAATAAAAGTTAAGTTTTATTGACAGGCACGCTCACTTCTCCCGGACATCAACATTTCTGTACTATTTGTTTTCTAGTAGTGTGCTAGAAGGATTCTTTTTTTTTAGTTGTTTATATATTGAAATTACTGTAGTTATTAACCCCTTAACGACTCATGTCGTACAGGGTACGTCTTACGCAAACTGGTCTTTAGAGACCAGTGACGTAGGTGTTTAAAGCAGCTGGAAGCGATCCTGATCGCTTCCAGCCGCTTTCAAGGTATTGCTGTGATGCTTTGATATTGAGGCATCACTGCAATACCTTTTCTGGCATACCGATGCAGAGAGGGCCAACGATGGTGCCGATCGTTGGTGGGTGGGAGCAGCTGCAGGGAGGCCCATTGCTGGGAAACTTCTGCCGGATTAGTCCCCGGTGCGTGCAGGAGTGCACGCCCCCGCAATCTACACCGGTTGTGGTGGGAGCGGATGGTGATGTGGTGGGAGCGGGTGGTTGGGGGAAAATGTTTATTTATAAAAAGGGATCTGGGAGAGGGGGAGGGGATATTGAGGGGGGGCAGCTACACTACAGAAAAATAAAAAAATATTTAAAAAAATGCAAAATAGTTTGAAAAGTGGGTACTGGCAGACAGCTGCCAGTACCCAAAATGCACCAAATAATGAGAGGGGGGAGGATTAGAGAGCTGTTTGGGGGGGCTCAGGGAGGTTGAGTGCTAAGGGGGGATCCTACACAGCAGCATATGTAAATATGCTAAAAAAAATTAAAAGATAGCTTTTATTTTAGTACTGGCAGACTTTCTGCCAGTATTTAAGATGACGGGAACAATTGTGGGGTGGGGGAGGGAAGAGAGCTGTTTGGGAGGGATTGTGGGTGTGATGTGTCAGGTGGGAGGCTGATCTCTACACTAAAGCTAAAATTAACCCTGCAAGCTCCCTACAAGCTACCTAATTAACCCCTTCACTGCTAGCCATAATACACGTGTGATGCGCAGCGGCATTTAGCAGCCTTGTGATTACCAAAAAGCAACGCCAAAGCCATATATGTAGGCTATTTCTGAACAAAGGGGATCCCAGAGGAGCATTTACAACCATTTGTGCCATAATTGCACAAGCTGTTTGCAAATAATTTCAGTGAGAAACCTAAAATTGTGAAAAATGTAATGATTTTTTTAATTTGATCGCATTTGGCATTGAAATGGTGGCATGAACTATACCAAGATGGGCCTAGATCAATACTTGGGGTTTTCTACTACACTACACTACAATAAAGCTAAAATTAACCCTAGAAGCTCCCTACATGCTCCCTAATTAACCTCTTCACTGCTGGGCATAATACACGTGTGGTGCGCAGTGGAATTTAGCGGCCTTCTAATTACCAAAAAGCAAAGCGAAAGCCATATATGTCTGCTATTTCTGAACAAAGGGGATCCCAGAGAAGCATTTACAACCATATATGCCATAATTGCACAAGTTGTTTGTAAATAATTTCAGTGAGAACCCTAAAGATTGTGAAAAAGTGAACAATTTTTTTTATTTGATCGCATTTGGCGGTGATATGGTGGCATGAAATATACCAAAATGAGCCTAGATCAATATGTTGGGATGTCTTCTAAAAAAATATATATATATATACGTCAAGGGATATTCAGGAATTCCTGAAAGATATCAGTGTCCCAATGTAACAAGCGCTAATTTAAAAAAAAAGTGGTTTGGAAATAACAAAGTGCTACTTGTACTTATTGTCCTATAACTTGCAAAAAAAGCAAAGAACATGTAAACATTGGGTATTTCTAAACTCAGGACAAAATTTAGAAACTATTTAGCACGGGTGTTTTTTGGTGGTTGTAGATGTGTAACAGATTTTGGGGGTCATTTTTTCCTCATATTTTATAATTTTTTTTATAGTAAATTGTAAGATATGATCAAAATAATGGTATCTTTAGAAAGTCCATTTAATGGTGAGAAAAATGGTATATAATATGTGTGGGTACAGTAAATGAGTAAGAAGAAAATTACAACTAAACACAAACACTGCAGAAATGTAAAAATAGCCCTGGTCCTTAAGGGAAATAAATTGAAAAATTGCCTTGTCCTTAAGGGGTTAAGATCTACAGTTGATCAGCAGGTCAAGCAAACCTTTTTTGCCCTTTGTCTTGTGGGTTTAATTTTTGTCTGTTGGATATCTATTTCACATAAATTTTTGTTTCTGGATGTTGGTTAAACTTTTTAGATATTGTCTTAGGTGTAACTGATCAAATAACAGAGGCAACATCTTAGAACAGAATTCTGTTAAATGGATAAACATTTAAAAGTATTGTCTAGACTTAGCTGACCAACATTTCAAATGTATTTTCAAGAAAAGGATAACCAATGTTTCAAATACCTGCATCCATATTACCTATCATTACAATGTGATTATATTTTTCTCTGTAGAAGAAATTTGATGATGGATCATCATTTTGTAGCACAGCAGATTATAAACCTCCCGTGCCAGAGGAGGAAGATGAGGCATTTGACCATAAGGAAGAAGAAGGTCCAGAGGAATGCTTTACACAAGGTATGTTAAAGAATGTGTAAAATTTATCATTTGATTTGGAGCTCTACACTTTGTATTATATGTGTATTTTAGTGGACTTTTTTTTATCATGAGGTACACGGTAATTCTGTAAAGAAGTTGTGTAATTTTTATGTCTGGGTATTCATTGATGCTGCACTATATAGCTTGTTTATCTGCAGATTTCACTGATAAAATAGTCTGTATTTTTGGGATTTTATGGACTTTAGCTATACAGATTGTATCCCACAAGTCTTCCTAGAGCTGAGCTGGATAGACAAATTATTTGGATCTCCAAGAGTTGTAATTTACAGTCTGTATGCTATAGTAGACATTTTCAGTCAGTATCTCTTGGTATCTGATTGATATGAGATGTGCAATCAATGTCCCATGTGATGAGGGATCTCTTCTGTATCATAAGAGTACTGGAACTCACCAACAAGAGGTGAACTCATCTAAGTGACCTCACAGGAGCAGACCTCACTGGATTCTCTATGAAAAAGGAAATTAACATTGTCCCGGTGAGCTGAGAGTTGCCTTTTATAGAAAGTAATGAAGCTCTCTGGAATGCAGAATCTCAAACGGGAGTTAATACAGGAATACCCAGGGCTAATTACATTTTTTTAAAAGCAAAAACAAAATCAAATTTCATGTTTCATCCAATTCCTTGGACATATTATAACAGCCCACACCTTAACTATTGCAAGGACTACTGAATAGCAGGTCTGGATTTCCACAATGTCTCACAATAGGGCAAGGGGTACCTTTAGATTGAACAAGGATTAGCTGAATCTCCCCATGTCCACATCTGGCCCGTATTTCGCTGACAACGTCCAGAGAGAGTTTGGCATCCCCCACTGGGCTGAGCTGAGATTAAAATGCTGCGGGCAAGCTCTGCCGTCGTTGGAATTCAGCCGTAAGTGCAGATATCTCCTCCTTAATCCAATCATCTGACTCCGTGTCGAGTTGCCTCGGTATGGATCTCTTCGCGGACATCTAAATGAGCTAGGTCCCCCTCTGGAGGGCCGGCCACATCCCCCAGAACCGGGATTGAAGTGCAAGGTAAGGATCCCACACAGGCTGTCAATTGTGGGTACATCAGAACTTTCTCCGCAGTAAGCTGGGCCGTATTAAATTGTAGATTTCCTCCCTGGGTATCAAGATCTGTCGTCGCCGCCATCTCCAGTTTAGACATGGCCATCTCCATATGTACATGTTCCATGAGGGACACAAGGCAGTCTAATTTGCTGCATAACCTGTGCTCGAGATCAAGAAACAGGTCTTTTATGGTGATATAAACATCCCCCCATGTTTCAGATCTTATTGCAGGGGGGGGGGGGCTGAGTTCTCTTTCCTTGTAGGCCGCCAAGAGATCTCTGCGGTCCAGTCTGGGAAGTCCCTTTTCTTTCAATATTTATATAGTCCAGTTCAGCAAAGCGTTATCTACTTCATGAAGTTCAATTTCATTCTGGATGGATGTAAAAAATCTTGATTACAAGGCGGCTTATAACACTTTTTTACAGAGCTCCCAGTTTAGCAGCCATCTTAGGCCATAGCCCAGACACGCCCCCTATATTTTGTACTTTTACTGTGCATTTAAATTTACGTCTACTTTGTACTTTTAATATTATTTTTTTTAACTACTTATTTGAGCACTATATTGTAAAACATGTCTCTCGTATAGAGAAATGTAGGTAAAAAAAAAACAAGGCCAGATGCTCCACTTTTATGAACAGTGTCAACATAATGTAAAATTTCCTTAAAAAACAATGATCACTTAAAATGTCTCATGCAAGTAGGGTTAACATTAGGGATATAGGAACATAAAGGGCTATGAATAGGGATATAGGAAATAAAATATTGCTTCTCTGTTCCCTATAACAATATGTTGAAGTCCAAAATGGGGTTAAATACATAGTTAAAGTCAGCTCCAGAGCAGCAATGCACTTCTTGTCCTGAGCTGAACACATATATGTGTAGTCACCCGTGCTCAAATAGGGTTTTTAACAACCACCACAAAAGCGGCGTTATTTCACCTCCTTATAGCGCTGGTATTACAAGTTTTGAAAGAGCAGGCTTGTACAGGCGATATGGTGGCGTTGAGCTCCATACCGCACCTGGAAACAAGTGCTGCTTTGACGTGCTCGTGCACGATTTCCTCATAGACATCAATGGGGAGAGCCTGCAAAAAAAAAAAGCCTAACACCTGCGATCGCAGAAACAAAAGCTCTGCAACGCAGCCCCATTGATGTCTATGGGGAAAAAGAAAATAGTGTTTAAACCTAACACCCTAACATAAACCCTGAGTCTAAACACCCCTAATCTGCTGCCCCTGACATCGCTGCCACCTACATACAGTTATTAACCCCTAATCTGCCACCACCAACATTGCCGCCACCTACATAAAACTATTAACCCCTAATCTGCCACTCCCAATGTCGCCTCCACTATACTAAAGTTATTAACCTTTAAACCTTTGGCCTCCCACATACCACTAAATAAATCCATTAACCCCTAACCCTAACGTAACCCTAAGACTAACCCTAACACCCACTAACTTTAACATAATAAAAATATAGCTAAATTAAATTTACAATAATTAACTAAATAAACCTATTAACCCCTAATCCGCCAGCCCCCCACATTGCAACAAGCTAAATTAAACAATATTAACCCCTAAACCTAACCCTAACCCCCCTAACTTTAACATAATTAAAATAGAGATAAACTAAAGTTACAATTATTAACTAAATAATACCTATTTAAAACTAAATACCTGTGAAATAAAACCTAAGCTAGCTACAATATAACTAATAGTTATATTGTATCTAGCTTAGGTTTTATTTTTATTTCACAGGTAAGTTTGTATTTATTCTAACTAGGTAGACTAGTTAGTAAATAGTTATTAACTATTTACTAACTACCTAGTTAAAATAAATACAAACTTACCTGTGAAATAAAGCCTAACCTGCATAACATTAAAAAAAAAATAAACACTGAAATTACTAAAAAATAAAAATAACTAAATTACATAAAACAAACAAACACTATATTACAAAAAATAAGAAACAAATTATCAAAAATAAAAGGGCCTTTTGTGGGGCATGGCCCCAAAGAATTCAGCTCTTTTACCTGTAAAAAAAATACAAACACCCCCCCAACAGTAAAACCCGCCGCTCCCACAACCGACCCCGCAAATAACTATCTAAAAAACCTAAGCTCCCCATTGTATGGAAATTGCCCTTAAAAGGGCATTTAGCTCTTTTACATGCCCAGACCCTAATCTAAAAACAAAAACTCACCTAAAAAAAACTTAAATAAACCTAACACTAACTCCAGACGATCCACTTACAGTTATTGAAGTCCTGCTTGAAGGATCCATCCAGCCGGCAAGAAGTCTTCATCCAGACGGCCTCTTCCATCTTCATTTAGCCGGTGAAGTCCTCATCCAGGCGGCAAGAAGTCTTCATCCAGACCGCATCTTCTATCTTCATCAATCTGGCGTGCAGTGGGTCCATCCAGAAGACATCCGGCACGGAGCATCCTCTTCATACGGTCGCCACCTTTAACTGGAACATCAATGCAAGTGACGTCATCCAAGATGGCGCCCCTTGCATTCCTGTTGGCTGAAAGATTTCAATCAGCCAATAGGATTTGAGCAGCTCTCATCCTATTGGCTGTTCCAATCAGCCAATAGGATTGAGCAGCTCTTATTCTATTGGCTGTTCCAATCAGACAATAGGATGAGAGCTTAATAGAAATGCAAGGGACGCCATCTTGGATGACGTCACTTGCATTGAAGTTCCAGTTTATGAAGGCGACCGTAGAGGATGCTCCGCGCTGGATATCTTCAGGATGGACCCGCTCTGTGCCGGATGAATGAAGATAGAAGATGCCATCTGGATGAAGACTTATTGCCGGCTGGATGGATCCTTCAAGCGGGACTTCAATAACTGTAAGTGGATCGTTGGGAGTTAGTGTTAGGTTTATTTAAGTTTTTTTTTGAGTGAGTTTTATTTTTAGATTAGGGTCTGGCCATGTAAAAGAGCTAAATGCCCTTTTCAAGGCAATGGGGAGCTTAGTTTTTTTTAGATAGTTATTTTATTTGGGGGGGTTGTGGGGGTGGTGGGTTTTACTGTTGGGGGGTTGTTTGTATTTTTTTTACAGGTAAAAGAGCTGAATTATTTGGGGCAATGCCCCACAAAAGGCCCTTTTAAGGGCCATTGGTAGTTTATTGTTGGTTAGGTTTATATTTTTTTTATTTATTTATTTTTTATTTATTTTGATAGGGCTATTAGATTAGATGTCATTCTTTTTCATTTTTGATAATTTGTTTCTTATTTTTTGTAATTAAGTGGATTTTTTTGTAATTTAGTTATTTTATTTTTTGTAATTAGATACTTTTTGTCATTTTTAGAGTAGTGTTAGGATTTTTTAATGTGTAGTTTAGTTTAATTTATTGGTAGTTAATTTAATTGTAGTTTGATAATTATCTTAGATTAGATGTAATTCTTTTTTATTTTTGATAATTTGTTTCTTATTTTTTGTAATTATGTGTTTTTTTGTAATTTAGTTATTTTATTTTTTTTGTAATTAGATACTTTTTGTCATTTTTAGAGTAGTGTTAGGATTTTTTAATGTGTAGTTTAGTTTAATTTATTGGTAGTTAATTTAATTGTAGTTTGATAATTATCTTAGATTAGATGTAATTCTTTTTTATTTTTGATAATTTGTTTCTTATTTTTTGTAATTATGTGTTTTTTTGTAATTTAGTTATTTTATTTTTTTGTAATTAGATACTTTTTGTCATTTTTAGAGTAGTGTTAGGATTTTTTAATGTGTAGTTTAGTTTAATTTATTGGTAGTTAATTTATTTGTAGTTTGATAATTATCTTAGATTAGATGTAATTCTTTTTTATTTTTGATAATTTGTTTCTTATTTTTTGTAATTATGTGTTTTTTTGTAATTTAGTTATTTTATTTTTTTTGGAATTAGATACTTTTTGTCATTTTTAGAGTAGTTTTAGGAATTTTTTTTAATGTGTAGTTTAGTTTAATTTAATTGGTAGTTAATTTAATTATAGTTTAATAATTATCTTAGTTTAATTTTTAGTTTAAAATGAATTTATTTAATTTGACAGGTAAGTTTTAATTTAGTTTAAGATAGGGAATTGTAATTTTAATATAAAGTTAGGGGGTTTATAGGTTTAGGGGTTAATAGTTTATTTTAGTATATTTCGTTGTAGGGGGCTTTTGGTTTAGGGGTTAATAGTTTATTTAAGTATATTTCGTTGTGGGGGCTTGCGGTTTAAGGGTTAATAGGTTTATTATAGCGGCAATGTGGGCGGACGGTAGATTAGGGGTTAATAATATTTAAATAGTGTTTGCGATGCGGGAGGGCGGCGGTTTAGGGGTTAATAGGTTTATTATAGTGGCAATGATGTCAGGGAGCGACGGAATAGGGGTAAATACATTTTAATAGTGGCGGTGATGTCCGTAGCGGCAGATTAGGGGTTAATAAATTTATTATAGTGTTTGTGATGCAGAGGGAAATTGAAGGATCATCAGAGACAGAGAAAGAATAAAAATGTATTATAAATTTAAATTACAATAAAAAAAATTATAACAAACATAATAATGTGGTTTGATTTGGCTGGGCATGCACTTAACATGGGCATATTACAGAAATGTATAATTTGATTGCAATGAAGTGTTGTGGTTTTTAAGAATGCTAATTATAATTAAAATGTATCAAAATGATATGAAATTATTAATTGCACACATCATGTACTGGTATTGGGCTAAATTACAAGTGGCGTGCTTTTTAGCGCTCGGCTAGAGCTTAAACTTCACTAGAATTAATCTTTTTGCACATATATCACAAGTTGAAAATAAAAAGTAAATGTATCCACCAATCAGCAGTTACCCAGGGTGTTGAACTAAAAATGGGCCAGCTCCTAAGATTGCATTCCTGCTTGTTTAAATAAAGATACCAAGCAAATAAAGAAAAATTTATAATAGGAGTAAATAAGAAAGTTGCCTAAAATTGATGCTCTATCTGAATCATGAAAGAAAAAAATTAAACTTGCAAACTTGCATGATTCAGATAGAACATGTTATTTTAAAACACTTTTAAATTCACTTCTATTTTCAAATGTTCTTCGTTCTCTAGGTATCCCCTTGATGAAATTGAATACACACATATCCTCCACTAGAGGAAGCTAGTTGCTGATTGGTGCCTGTAGACATTTGTCTCTTGTGATTGGCTAACTAGCGGGTAGATTACGAGTTTTTGTCGGTAAGGCTTGCATTGCTAACAAGCCTTTTTTTTTAACGCTCCCTTAAGACAACGCTGGTATTACAGGTTTTTTTAAACCCGGCGTTAGCCGCAAAAAAGGTGAGCATAGAGCAAAATTTAGTTCCACATCTCACCTCAATACCAGCTTTGCTTAAGGTAGCGGTAAGCTGGCTAAACGTGTTCGTGCACGATTTCCCCATAGGAAACAATGGGGCTTGCCGGCTGAAAAAAAACCTAACACCTGCAAAAAAGCAGCGTTCAGCTCCTAACGCAGCCCCATTGATTCCTATGGGGAAAGGAATTTTATGTCTACACCTAACACCCTAACATGAACCCCGAGTCTAAACACCCCTAATCTTACACTTATTAACCCCTAATCTGCCGCCCCCTACATCGCTGACACCTGCTTTATATTATTAACCCCTAATCTGCCGCTCCGGACACCACTGCCACCTACATTATAGTTATGGACCCGTAATCTGCTGCCCCCAACATTGCTGACACCTACATTTTATTTATTAACCCCTAATCTGCCCCCCAACGTTGCCGCAACTATATTAAATGTATTAACCCCTAATCTGCCGCCGCCAACGTCGCCGCCACTATAATAAAGTTACTAACCCCTAAACCTAAGCCTAACCCTAACACCCCCCTAATGTAAATATAATTTAAAAAAACTAATTAAAATTACTACAATTTAATGAATTATTCCTATTGAAAACTAAATACTTACCTATAAAATAAACCATGATAGCTACAATATAACTAATAGTTACATTGTAGCTATTTTAGGCTTTATTTTTATTTTACAGGCAACTTTGTATTTATTTTAACTAGGTACAATAGTTATTAAATAGTTATTAACTATTTAATAACTTCCTAGCTAAAATAAGTACAAATTTACCTGTAAAATAAATCCTAACCTAAGTTACAATTACACCTAACACTACACTATCATTAAATAAATTACCTAAACTACCTACAATTAATTACAATTAAATTAAATAAACTAAAGTACAAAAAAACAACAAACACTAAATTACAGAAAATAAAAAAATAATTACAATTTTTTTAAACTAATTACACCTACTCTAATCCCCCTAATAAAATAAAAAAGCCCCCCAAAATAATAAAAATCCCTACCCTATACTAAATTACAAATAGCCCTTAAGCCTTTTTTTCATGTAATTAGCAAGAGTCCATGAGCTAGTGACGTATGGGATATACATTCCTACCAGGAGGGGCAAAGTTTCCCAAACCTCAAAATGCCTATAAATACACCCCTCACCACACCCACAATTCAGTTTTACAAATTTTGCCTCCCATGGAGGTGGTGAAGTAAGTTTGTGCTAGATTCTACGTTGATATGCGCTTCGCAGCAGGTTGAAGCCCGGTTTTCCTCTCAGAGTGCAGTGAATGTCAGAGGGATGTGAACAGAGTATTGCCTATTTGAATACAATGGTCTTCCTCTAGGGGATCTATTTCATAGGTTCCCTGTTATCGGTCGTAGAGATTTCTTCTCCTACCTCCCTTTTCAGATTGACGATATACTCTTATATACCATTACCTCTACTGATTCTCGTTTTAGTACTGGTTTGGATATCTGCTATATGTAGATGAGTGTCCTGGGGTAAGTAAGTCTTATTTTTTGTGACACTCTAAGCTATGGTTGGGCACTTTATATGTAAAGTTCTAAATATATGTGTTTAAACTTATATTTGCCATGATTCAGGATAATCAGTATTCCTTCATTCAGACTGTCAGTTTCATTATTTGGGATAATGCATATGAATAAATATTTTTCTTACCTTGAAAATTTTCAATTGACTATTTTTCCCTGCGGGCTGTTAGACTCGCGGGGGCAGAAAAAACTTCATTTTATTGCGTCATTCTTGGCGCAAACTTTTATGGCGCAAAAATTTTGTCATTTCCGGTGCCGTAGTTGACGCCGGAAGTTGTTCGTAGTTACGTCATTTTTTTGACACATGTGTATGAAACGTTTTTTTGTGATAAAAAATGTGGGCGTTGGTTTAGGCGCCAATAATGTGGGCGTCTTTTTTGTTCCACTTTTTCTCACATTATTTAAGTCTCACTTTTCTGTTGCTTCTGACTGCTAGAGGCTTGTTATTTTGCATTTTTTCCCATTCCTGAAACTGTCATTTAAGGAATTTGATAATTTTGCTTTATATGTTGTTTTTTCTATTACATATTGCAAGATGTCACAACCTGACCCTGGATCAAAATCTACTACTGGAAAGACGCTGCCTGATGCTGGTTCTACCAAAGTTAAGTGCATTTGTTGTAAACTTGTGGTAACTGTTCCTCGGCTGTAGTTTGTGTTAGTTGCCATGATAAACTTTCCAATGCAGATAGTGGCTCCATTAGTAATATTCCTTTACCTGTTGTTGTTCCTTCAACATCTAATGTTCAGGATCTTCCTGTTAATGTAAAATAATTTGTTTCTAATTCTATTAGGAAGGCTCTGTCTGTTATTCCTCCTTCCAGTAAACGTAAAAGGTCTTTTAAAACTTCTCATATTTCGGATGAATTTTTAAGTGACCGCCATCATTCTGACTTATCTGTTTCTGATGAGGATCTATCTGGTTCAGAAGATTCTGCCTCAGATATTGATACTGATAAATCTTCATATTTGTTTAAGATGGAATTTATTCGTTCTTTACTTAAAGAAGTGTTGATTGCATTAGATATGGAGGAGTCTAGTCCTCTTGATGCTAAATCTGCTAAGCATTTAAATTCAGTTTTTAAACCTCATGTAGTTATTCCAGAAGTTTTTCCAGTCCCTGATGCTATTTCACAAGTGATTTCTAGGGAATGGAATAGTCTGGGTACTTCTTTTACTCCTTCTCCAAGGTTTAAGAAATTGTACCCTGTGCCATCTGATAGATTAGAGTTTTGGGACAAAATCCCCAAAGTTGATGAGGCTATCTCTACTCTTAATAAACGTACTACTATTCCTATGGCAGATAGTACTTCCTTTAAGGATCCTTTAGATAGGAAGCTTGAATCCTTTCTAAGGAGAGCTTATTTATGTTCAGGTAATCTTCTTAGACCTGCTATTTCTTTGGCTGATGTTGCTGCAGCTTCCACTTTTTGGTTGGAGGCTTTAGCGCAACAAGTATCAGACCATAATGCTTATAGCATTGTTAAACTTCTTCAACATGCTACTAATTTTGTTTGTGATGCCATTTTTGATATAATTAGAATTGATGTCTGGCATATGTCTTTAGCTATTTTAGCTAGAAGAGCTTTATGGCTTGAAACTTGGAATGCAGATATGACTTCTAAGTCAACATTGCTCTCTCTCTCTTTCCAAGGTAATAAATTATTTGGTTCTCAGTTGGATTCAATTATTTCAACTGTTACTGGGGGGAAGGGAGCCTTTTTGCCTCAAGACAAAAAAATCTAAAGGTAAATATAGGGCTGCTAATCGTTTTCGTTCCTTTCGTCAGAATAAGGAGCAGAAGCCTGACCCTTCCTCTAAAGGAACGGTTTCAGTTTGGAAACCTTCTCCAGTCTGGAATAAATCCAAGCCTTTTAGAAAGTCAAAACCAGCTCCCAAATCCGCATGAAGGTGCGGCCCTCATTCCAGCACAGCTGGTAGGGGGCAGGTTACGATTTTTCAAAGATGTTTTGATCAATTCGATTCACAATCTTTGGATTCAGAACATTGTTTCACAAGGGTACAGAATAGGTTTCAAAGTAAGACTGCCTGTGAGAAGATTTTTTCTCTCACGCATTCCAGTAAATCCAGTAAAGGCTCAGGCGTTTCTGAAATGTGTTTCAGACCTAGAGTCGGCTGGGGTAATTATGCCAGTTCCAGTTCTGGAACGGGGTCTGGGGTTTTACTCAAATCTATTCATTGTACCGAAGAAGGAGAATTCCTTCAGACCAGTTCTGGATCTAAAAATATTGAATCGTTATGTAAGGATACCAACATTCAAAATGGTGACTATAAGGACTATTCTGCAAGGGCATTATAGGTCCACAATAGACTTACAGGATGCATATCTTCATATTCCGATTCATCCAGATCACTATCAGTTTCTGAAATTCTCTTTTCTAGACAAGCATTACCAGTTTGTTGCTCTTCCTTTTGGTCTAGCAACAGCTCCAAGGATCTTTTCGAAGGTTCTCGGTGCCCTTCTCTCTGTAATCAGAGAACAGGGTATTGCGGTATTTCCTTATTTGGATGATATCTTGGTACTTGCTCAGTCTTTACATTCTGCAGAATCTCATACGAATCAACTTGTGTTGTTTCTTCAAAGACATGGTTGGAGGATCAATTTACCAAAGAGTTCCTCAGACAAAGGTAACCTTTTTGGGTTTCCAAATAGATTCAGTGTCCATGACTTTGTCTCTAACAGAAAAGAGACGTCTGAAATTGGTTTCAGCTTGTCAAAACCTTCAGTCTCAATCGTTCCCTTCGGTAGCATTGTGCATGGAAATTCTAGGTCTCATGACTGCTGCATCGGACGTGATCCCTTTTGCTCGTTTTCACATGAGACCTCTCCAGCTTTGTATGCTGAACCAGTGGTGCAGGGATTATACAAAGATATCACAATTAATATCCTTAAATCCCAATGTTCGATCTTGGTGGTTGAATCACCATCGTTTAATTCAAGGGGCCTCTTTTGTTCGTCCAACCTAGACTGTGATCTCAACAGATGCGAGTCTTTCAGGTTGGGGAGCTGTATGGGGATCTCTGACAGCGCAGGGGGTTTGGGAATCTCAGGAGGCGAGATTACCAATCAACATTTTGGTACTCCATGCGATTTTCAGAGCTCTTCAGTTCTGGCCTCTTCTGAAGAGAGAATCGTTTATTTGTTTTCAGACAGACAATGTCACAACCGTGGCATATGTCAATCATCAAGGTGGGACTCACAGTCCTCATGCTATGAAAGAAGTATCTCGGATACTTGTATGGGCAGAATCCAGCTCCTGTCTAATTTCTGCGGTTCACATCCCAGGTGTAGACAATTGGGAAGCGGATTATCTCAGTCGCCAGACGTTACATCCGGGCGAATAGTCTCTTCACCCAGAGGTATTTCTTCAGATAGTTCAAATCTGGGGATTTGCAGAAATAGATCTGATGGCCTCTCATCTAAACAAGAAACTTCCCAGGTATCTGTCCAGATCCAGGGATCCTCAGGCGGAAGCAGTGGACGCGTTGTCGCTTCCTTGGAATTATCATCCTGCCTATATCTTTCCGCCTCTAGTTCTTCTTCCAAAAGTGATTTCCAAAATTCTAATGGAACGTTCGTTTGTACTGCTGGTGGCTCCAGCATGGCCTCACAGGTTTTGGTATGCAGATCTCATTCGGATGGCCAGTTGCCAACCTTGGACACTTCCGTTAAGACCAAACCTTCTATCTCAAGGCCCATTTTTCCATCAGGATCTCAAATCATTAAACTTGAAGGTATGGAAATTGAACGCTTGATTCTTAGTCATAGAGGTTTCTCTGACTCAGTGATTAATACTATGTTACAGGCTCGTAAATCTGTGTCTAGGAAGATTTATTATCGAGTCTGGAAGACTTACATTTCTTAGTGTTCTTCTCATAAATTCTCTTGGCATTCTTTTAGAATTCCTAGAATTTTACAATTTCTTCAGGATGGTTTGGATAAGGGTTTGTCTGCAAGTTCTTTGAAAGGACAAATCTCTGCTCTTTCTGTTCTTTTTCACAGAAAGATCGCTAATCTTCCTGATATTCATTGTTTTGTACAGGCTTTGGTTCGTATCAAACCTGTCATTAAGCCAATCTCTCCTCCTTGGAGTCTTAATTTGGTTCTGAGGGGTTTGCAGGCTCCTCCGTTTGAGCCTATGCATTCTCTGGATATTAAATTACTTTCTTGGAAAGTTTTGTTCCTTTTGGCCATCTCTTCTGCTAGAAGAGTTTCTGAGTTATCTGCTCTTTCTTGTGAATCTCCTTTTCTGATTTTTCATCAGGATAAGGCGGTGTTGCGGACTTCATTTCAATTTTTACCTAAGGTTGTGAATTCTAACAACATTAGTAGAGAAATTGTTGTCCCTTCATTGTGTCCTAATCCTAAGAATTCTCTGGAAAGATCTTTACATTCTTTGGATGTAGTAAGAGCTTTGAAATATTATGTTGAAGCTACTAAAGATTTTAGAAAGACGTCTAGTCTATTTCTTATCTTTTCTGGTTCCTGGAAAGGTCAGAAGGCTTCTGCCATTTCTTTGGCGTCTTGGTTAAAGTCTTTGATTCATCTTGCTTATGTGGAGTCGGGTAAGTCCCCGCCTCAAAGGATTACGGCTCATTCTACTAGGTCAGTTTCTACTTCCCGGGCTTTTAGGAATGAAGCTTCTGTTGATCAGATTTGCAAAGCAGCCACTGGTGGGTAGTTATCAATGCGTCTACTTTTCCTGCCTTCGCCTGCCCAATACGCCCGCCTAAGCTCGCCTCACATCGCCGCCGCGGACCTGCAAAAATTCGCCTAAGTTATCAAAAAAGCTGTCAAAAAGCCACGCACCAAGTACGGGGCGATGAGCAGCGGACTGTGAGAGTTATCACTCATCCGATCTCGCTGCTCTTCGGCTTTTTGACAGCTTTCTTGCTAGCCTGTCACTAAGCACCCACACTAAACTACACTGTTCTACCCCCTATACCGGCACCCCCGGAGCCCCCCGCAACTAAATAAAGTTAGTAACCCCTAAACCGCCACTCCTAGACCCCGCCGCAACTCTTATAAATGTATTAACCCCTAAACTGCCGCTCCCAGACACCGCCGCAACCTACATTATACCTAGTAACCCCTATCCTGCCCCCCCTATACCGTCGCCCTCTATAATAAAGTTATTAACCCCTATCCTGCTGATCCCGCACCTCGCCGCAACTAAATAAATAGTTTAACCCCTAAACCGCCGCTCCCTGACCCCGCCGTAACTATAATATATGTATTAACCCCTAAACCGCCGCTCCCGGACCCCACCGCAACCTATATTAAATTTATTAACCCCTATCCTGCCCCCCCTACACCGTCGCCACCTATAATACATTTATTAACCCCTATCCTGCCCCCCACTACACCGCCGCCACTGTAATATAATTATTAACCGCTAAACCTAAGTCTAACACTAACCCTAACACCCCCTAACTTAAATATTAATTCAATAAATCTAAATAATATTTCTATTATGAACTAAATTAATCCTATTTAAAACTAAATACTTACCTTTAAAATAAACCCTAATATAGCTACAATATAAATAATAATTATATTGTAGCTATCTTAGGATTTATTTTTATTTTACAGGCAAATTTCAATTTATTTTAACTAGGTACAATAGCTATTAAATAGTTATTAACTATTTAATAGCTTACCTAGCTAAAATAAAGAGAAATTAACCTGTAAAATAAAAACTAACCTAAGTTACAATTACACCTAACACTACACTATACTTTAATAAATTATTCCTATTTAAAATACTTACCTGTAAAATAAACCCTAAGATAGCTACAATATAATTAATAATTACATTGTAGCTATCTTAGGATTTATATTTATTTTAAAGGTAACTTTGTATTTATTTTAGCTAGTTAGAATAGTTATTAAATAGTTATTAACTATTTAATAACTACCTAGCTAAAAGAAATACAAAATTACCTGTAAAATAAATCCTAACCTAAGTTACAATTAAACCTAACACTACACTATCATTAAATTAATTAAATAAATTAACTACAAATAACTACAATTAAATACAATTACATAAACTAACTAAAGTACAAAAAATAAAAAAAGCTAAGTTACAAAAAATAAAAAAATAAGTTACAAACATTTTAAAATATTACAATTTTAAGCTACTTACACCTAATCTAAGCCCCCTAATAAAATAACAAAGCCCCCCAAAATAAAAAAATTCCCTACCCTATTCTAAATGAAAAAAGTTCAAAGCTCTTTTACCTTACCAGCCCTTAAAAGGACCTTTTGTGGGGCATGCCCCAAAGAATTCAGCTCTCTTGCCTGTAAAAGAAAAATACAACCCCCCCCAACATTAAAACCCACCACCCACATACCCCTAATCTAACCTAAACCCCCCCTTAAAATAACCTAACACTAATCCCCTGAAGATCATCCTACCTTGAGTCGTCTTCACTCAGCCGAGCAGCGATGGAACCGAAGAGGAGATCCGGAGCGGCAGAAGTTATCCTCCAAGGGGCGCTGAAGAAATCTTCCATCCGATGAAGTGATCCTCCAGGCGGCGCTGAAGAAGTCTTCCATCCGGGCGATGTCATCTTCCAAGTGGCGCTGAAGAAGTCTTCTATCCGGGCGATGTCATCTTCCAAGCGGGGTCTTCAATCTTCAATCTTCATCCCGCCGACGCGGAACATCCTTCTTTTCCGACGGACTACCGACGAATGAAGGCTCCTTTAAGGGACGTCATCCAAGATGGCGTCCCTTCAATTCCAATTGGCTGATAGGATTCTATCAGCCAATCGGAATTAAGGTAGGAAAAATCTGATTGGCTGATTGAATCAGCCAATTAGATTGAAGTTCAATCCGATTGGCTGATCCAATCAGCCAATCAGATTGAGCTTGCATTCTATTGGCTGATCCGATCAGCCAATAGAATGCAAGCTCAATCTGATTGGCTGATTCAATCAGCCAATCAGATTTTTCCTACCTTAATTCCGATTGGCTGATAGAATCCTATCAGCCAATCGGAATTGAAGGGACGCCATCTTGGATGACGTCCCTTAAAGGAGCCTTCATTCGTCGGTAGTCCGTTGGGAAAGAAGGATGTTCCGCGTCGGCGGGATGAAGATTGAAGATTGAAGACCCCACTTGGAAGATGACATCGCCCGGATAGAAGACTTCTTCAGCGCCACTTGGAAGATGACATCGCCCGGATGGAACACTTCTTCAGCACCGACTGGAGGATCACTTCATCGGATGGAAGATTTCTTCAGCGCCCCTTGGAGGATCACTTCTGCCGCTCCGGACCTCCTCTTCGGTTCCATCGCTGCTCGGCTGAGTGAAGACGACTCAAGGTAGGATGATCTTCAGGGGATTAGTGTTATTTTAAGGGTGGTTTGGGTTAGATTAGGGGTATGTGGGTGGTGGGTTTTAATGTTGGGGGGGGTTGTATTTTTCTTTTACAGGCAAAAGAGCAGTTTTCTTTGGGGCATGCCCCACAAAAGGCCCTTTTAAGGGCTGGTAAGGTAAAAGAGCTTTGAACTTTTTTAATGTAGAATAGGGTAGGGAATTTTTTTATTTTGGGGGGCTTTGTTATTTTATTAGGGGGCTTAGATTAGGTGTAATTAGCTTAAAATTGATATTTTTTTAAATGTTTGTAACCTATTATTTTTTTTTTGTAACTTAGCTTTTTTTATTTTTTGTACTTTAGTTAGTTTATTTAATTGTATTTATTTGTAGTTCATTTATTTAATTAATTTAATGATAGTGTAGTGTTAGGTTTAATTGTAACTTAGGTTAGGATTTATTTTACAGGTAATTTTGTATTTCTTTTAGCTAGGTAGTTATTAATTAGTTAATAACTAGTTAATAACTATTCTAACTAGCTAAAATAAATACAAAGTTACCTGTAAAATAAATATAATTCCTAAAATAGCTACAATTTAATTATTAATTATATTGTAGCTATCTTAGGGTTTATTTTACAGGTAAGTATTTCGTTTTAAATAGGAATAATTTATTAAAGTATAGTGTAGTGTTAGGTGTAATTGTAACTTAGGTTAGTTTTTATTTTACAGGTAAATTTCTCTTTATTTTAGCTAGGTAGCTATTAAATAGTTAATAACTATTTAATAGCTATTGTACCTATTTAAAATAAATTGAAAGTTACCTGTAAAAAAATAAAAAATCCTAAGATAGCTACAATATAATTATTATTTATATTGTAGCTATATTAGGGTTTATTTTAAAGGTAAGTATTTAGTTTTAAATAGGATTAATTTAGTTAATAACAGAAATATTATTTAGATTTATTTAATTAATATTTAAGTTAGGGGGGTGTTAGATTTAGGTTTAGGGGTTAATAAATTTATTACAGTGGCGGCGGTGTAGTGGGGGGAAGGATAGGGGTGTGGTGAGGGGTGTATTTATAGGCATTTTGAGGTTTGGGAAACTTTGCCCCTCCTGGTAGGTATGTATATCCCATACGTCACTAGCTCATGGACTCTTGCTAATATGAAAGAAATGAATTTATCAGGTAAGTTCTTACATAAATTATGTTTTTGCGGGGCATTGCCCCAAAGTAATCAGCTCTTTTACCTGTAAAAAAAAAAATACAATACCCCCCCAACATTAAAACCCACCACCCACACACCAAACCCTACTCTAAAACCCACCCAATACCCCCTTAATAAAACCTAACACTAACCCCTTGAAGATCACCCTACCTTGAGCCATCTTCACCCAGACGGGCACAAGTGGACCTCCAGACCGGCAGAAGTCTTCATCCAATCTGGGCAGAAGAGGACCTCCAGACCGGCAGAAGTCTTCATCCAGGCGGCATCTTCTATCTTCATCCATCCGGAGCGGAGCAGGTCCATTTTCAATCCAGCCGACGCGGAGCATCCTCTTCAAGCGAAGTCCAAGCGAGGAATGAAGGTTCCTTTAAATGACATCATCCAAAATGGCATCCCTTGAATTCCAATTGGCTGATAGGATTCTATCAGCCAATCGGAATTAAGGTAGGAAAAATCCTATTGGCTGATGCAATCAGCCAATAGAATTGAGGTCGCATTCTGTTGGCTGATTAGAACAGCCAATAGAATGCGAGCTCAATCCTATTGGCTGACTGGATTAGCCAATAGGATTGAACTTCAATCCCATTGGCTGATTGCATCAGCCAATAGGATTTTTCCTACCTTAATTCCGATTGGCTGATAGAATCCTATCAGCCAATCTGAATTCAAGGGACGCCATCTTGTATGACGTCATTTAAAGCAACCTTCATTCTTCGCTTGGACTTCGTTTGAAGAGGATGCTCCGTGTCGGCTGGATTGAAGATGGACCCACTCTGGATGGATGAAGATAGAAGATGCCGCCTGGATGAAGACTTCTGCCGGTCTGGAGGTCCACTTGGACCCGGCTGGGTGAAGACGGCTCAAGGTAGGGTGATCTTCAAGGGGGTAGTGTTAGGTTTTATTAAGGGGGTATTGGGTGGGTTTTAGAGTAGGGTTGGGTGTGTGGGTGGTGGGGTTTAATGTTGGGGGGGTATTGTATTTTTTTTTACAGGTAAAAGAGCTGATTACTTTGGGGCAATGCCCCGCAAAAGGCCCTTTTAAGGGCTATTTGTAATTTAGTATAGGGTAGGGATTTTTATTATTTTGGGGGCTTTTTTTTATTAGAGGGATTAGAGTAGGTGTAATTAGTTTAAAAAAGTTTTAATTATTTTTTTATTTTCTGTAATTTAGTGTTTGTTGTTTTTCCTACTTTAGTTTATTTTATTTAATTTAATTGTAATTAATTGTATGTAGTTTAGGTAATTTATTTAATGATAGTGTAGAGTTAGGTGTAATTGTAACTTATGTTAGGATTTGTACTTATTTTAGCTAGGTAGTTATTAAATAGTTAATAACTATTTAATAACTATTGTACCTAGTTAAAATAAATACAAAGTTGCCTGTAAAATAAAAATAAACCCTGAGATAGCTACAATGTAACTATTAGTTATATTGTAGCTATCTTAGGGTTTATTTTATAGGTAAGTATTTAGTTTTAAATAGGAATAATTTATTTAATTGTAGTTATTTTATTTAGATTTATTTAAATTATATTTAAGTTAGGGGGGTGTTAGGGTTAGGGTTAGACTTAGTTTTAGGGGTTAATACCTTTAATATAGTAGCGGCAACGTTGGGGGTGGCAGATTAGGGGTTTATAGATGTAGGTAGGTGTCAGCGATGTTAGGGACGGCATATTAGGGGTTATAAAATGTAACTAGTCTTTGCGAGGCGGGAGTTCGGCGGTTTAGGGGTTAATATATTTATTAAAGTGGCGGCGATGTCTGGTCGGCAGATTAGGGGTTAAACTTTTTATTCAAGTGTTTCCGATGTGGGGGGGGGGGCTCGATTTAGGGGTTAATAGGTAGTTTATGGGTGTTAGTGTACTTTTTAGCACTTTAGCTAAGAGTTTTATGTTACGGCGTTAGCCCATAAAACTCTTAACTACTGACTTTTAAATGCGGTAGGAGTCTTGACAGGAGAGGGTGTACCGCTCACTTCTTCAAAGACTCCTAAATCCTGGCGTTATGCAAGTCCCATAGAAAAGATAGGATACGCAATTGATGTAAGGGTATTTGCGGTAAGCTCAAGTCGCTGAAAAAAAGTGAGCGGTACACCTGTACCTGCCTGACTCGTAATACCAGCGGGCGTTAAAAAGCAGCGTTGGGACCTCTCAACGCTGCTTTTTAAGGCTAACGCAAGACTCGTAATCTAGGCGTAGATGTGTTGAGCAAGCTGCCAGTAGTGCAATGCTGTTCCTTCAGCAAAGGATAACAAGATAATAAAGCAAATTTAATAATAGAAGTAAATTGGAAAGTTATTTATCTATCCAAACCGTGAAAGAAAATTTTGGGGTTTCCTATCCTTTTAAGTAGACGAAAACATGTAAAATTATATGTATTCAATATTCATATTTAATAAAGTGATATTGTGTTTATTTCCTGTAAATATTTCACATTCCAATGTTCTGCGCATAGCTGAATATGTTTATGTATTCATAAATAGATATTCCTATATATATCTGTATATAGCTATACCTCTATATAATCATTTACATGTATACTAGTCCTAAAGCCCATGTACATGGGCCATTTTTTGCAGTACGGAGGTCATACCCCTTGCTCTCTCTCTCCTCCCTCTCTTTTGCTTTCTCTTTCCCCCCTCTCTTTTGCTCTCTCTCTCTCTCCCCCCTCTCTTTTGCTCTCTCTCCCCCCCTCTTTTTCTCTCCCCCCTCTTTTTCTCTCTCTCCCACTCTTTTGCTCTCTCTCCCCCCTCTTTTGCTCTCTCTCCCCTCTCTTTTGCTCTCTCTCCCCCTCTTTTGCTCTCTCTCCTCTCTTTTGCTCTTTCTCCCCTCTCTTTTGCTCTCTCCCCTTTCTTTGCTCTTTCTCTCCCCCCTCTTTTGCTCTCTCCCCCTCTTTTGCTCTCTCTCCCCTTTCTTTTGTTCTTTCTCTCCCCCCTCTTTTGCTCTTTCTCTCCCCCATCTTTTGCTTTCTCCCTCCCTCTTTTGCTCTCTCTCCCCTTTCTTTTGCTCTTTCTCTCTCCTCTCTTTTGCTCTTTCTCTCCTCTCTTTTGCTCTCTCCCCTTTCTTTGCTCTTTCTCTCCCCCCTCTTTTGCTCTCTCCCCCTCTTTTGCTCTCTCTCCCCTTTCTTTTGCTCTTTCTCTCCCCCCTCTTTTGCTCTTTTTCTCCCCCATCTTTTGCTCTCTCCCCCCTCTTTTGCTCTCTCCCCTTGCTTTTGCTCTTTCTCTCCCACCTCTTTTGCTCTCTCTCCCCTCTCTTTTGCTCTCTCCCCACTCTTTTCTCTCTCTCCCCTCTTTTGCTCTCCCCCCTTTAGATCCCCCCTTTTTTGCTCTCTTTCCCCTTCTTTTGCTCTCTCTACCCCCTCTTTTGCTCTCGCTCTCTCTCTCTCTCTCTCTTTTTGCTCTCTCTCCCCCCTCTTTTGCTCTCTTTCCCCCCTCTTTTGCTCTCTCTTCCCCCTCTTTTGCTCTCTCTTCCTGCTGTTTTGCTCTCTCTTCCCCCTGTTTTGCTCTGTCTCCCCCCTCTTTTGCTCTCTTTCCCCCCTCTTTTGCACTCTCTTCCCCTTCTTTTGCTCTCTCTTCCCCCTGTTTTGCTCTCTCTCCCCCCTGTTTTGCTCTCTCCCCTCTTTCTTTTGCTCTCTTTCCCCCTTCTTTTGCTCTCTCTCCCCCTCTTTTGCCCTCTCCCCTCTCTTTTGCTCTTTCTCTCCCCCTCTTTTGCTCTCTCTCCCTCCTCTTTTGTTCTTTCTCCACCTCTCCCCCCTCTTTTGCTCTCTCTCCCCCTCTTTTGCTCTCTCTCCCCTCTTTTGCTCTTTCTCCCCCCCTCTTTTGCTCTCTCTCCCCCTCTTTTGCTCTCTCTTCCCCCTCTTTTGCTCTCTCCCCCTTCTCTTTTGCTCTCTCTCCCCCCTCTTTTGCTCTCTCCCCTCTTTTGCTCTCTCCCCCTCTCTTTTGCTCACTCTCCCCTCTCTTTTGCTCTCTTCCACTTTTTTTGCTCTCTCTACCCCCTCTTTTGCTCCCCCCTCTTTTGCAATCTCTCTACCTCTTTTGCTCTCTCTCCCCTCTCTTTTGCTCTCTCTCCCCTCTCTTTTGCTCTCTCTCCCCTCTCTTTTGCTCTCTCTCCCCCTATTTTGATCTCTCTCCCCCCTCTTTTGCTCTCTCTCCCCCTCTTTTGCTCTCTCCCCCCTCTTTTGCTCTCTCTCCCCCTCTTTTGCTCTTTCTCCACTCTCTTTTGCTCTCTCTCCACTCTCTTTTGCTCTCTCTCCCCCCTCTTTTGCTCTCCCCCCCTCTTTTGCTCTCTCTCCCCCTCTTTTTTCTCTCTCACCCCCCTCTTTCTCTCTCTCTACCCCTCTCTCCCCCACTTTTGTTCTCTCTCCCCTTTCTTTTGCTCTCTCTCCCCCTCTTCTGCTCTCTCTTGCCCCTCTTTTGCTCTCTCCCCCTCTCTTTTGCTCTCCCCCTCTTCTGCTCTCTCTCCCCCTCTTCTGCTCTCTCTCCCCACCTCTTTTGCTTTCTCCCCCCTCTTTTGCTCTCTCCCCCTATCTTTTGCTCTCTCTCCCCTCTCTTTTGCTCTCTCTTCCCTCTCTTTTGTTCTCTCTCGACTCTCTTTTGCTCTCTCTCCCTTTTTTGCCCTCTCTCCCCCTCTTTTGCTCTCTCTTCTCTCCCCCCTCTTGTGCTCTCTCTCTCCCTCTTTTGCCCTGTCTCCCCTTCTTTTGCTCTCTCTCCTCCCCCCCTCTTTTGCTTTCTCTCTCCCTCTTTTGCCCTCTCTCCCTCTCTTTTGCTCTCTCTCCTCCCCCCCTCTTTTGCTCTCTCTCTCCCTCTTTTGCCCTCTCTCTCCCTCTTTTGCTCTCTATCCTCCCTCTCTTTTCCTCTTTCTCCTTCCTCTTTGCTATCTCCCACTAGCTCCACTCCCACCTGACCACGCCCCCTTCACCCACTGGCCACACCCCCTCACGGCTCTCATGGTCGGCCACGTCCCCCACTACGGCGCTCATCCTCTCTGCTGCTCAAGGCCAGGTATGTTTGGCCTCATGCTGTCTCTACTGTGCATGACTGCATCTGAAAAACATACCTGGCCTTTTATTATATAGGATAGGTATAGATATATAGGGCTAGATTACAAGTGAGGAACAAACGTTTTTGTGCAAGGGATATCGTTTTTTCCCAAGCCTATTTAATTGCGCTGATATTACAAGTTGAGCTACAATCCTTACCTGGATCTCAGAACTGTGGTTAATGGTTTCCCGGAAGAAAAAAAAGTTACATAAAGCTTCTGGGCAGTGGCCATGTCTAGTCACACAACTGCATACTGCTCCAGCATTTCCAATGTTTCTGCATGATATTATATTTTAGCCGACTCATCCTTGTGTTATATAACTGGATTTACGACATACTACAGAACCTACATCTGATGAGCCTAACTTTATAGAAATAGCTGCTGGTATCAGTGCCCGGAGCAATACATGAGGTTTAGGCCTTTCTTAAACCCCCAGGCAAAACGCCCTGTGGCCTTGTCGTTAGGCAGCATTAAAAGCTGAATTCTTTTTTTTGTGTGCATCAAACGTGCTTGCCTACAGTTACATCAGCATTTTGCAGGAGCTGAGCAACCTACTAGCGACTCACCATGCTGCATTTGAAGAAACGCTATACATGGCATTCCAATCAAAGGATATCTATTCTCCTCAAGCAGCTAAACAACTTGAGCCCAATGCTGCAGATCGTGAGGGCAACGGCACTGTGGGGCCCCAGAGCTTAATAATCACCCAGAAAAGTTGTGAGAGAGAAACAGAATACACTACCATGCTGCCTGCAACAGGTGATCGGGAGACTGTAGATGCAAATACAGGCAATATTGAAAGCAACGCTACTTGTATGTGGATTGCCAAAAACTATTCCGTTGTGACTCAACTAACTTTTACATCTAACCAGGCAATTGAGAAAGCTTCACTCAGGAGAACTCTTGCTAAAAATCCCCCTCAAGACCAAGGAGGAACGCGGCCACAAATAGTAACTTCCATAACGAACTCACCTCCAAGAGTTTCTCTATCTTCAGAACCATTGCAACTCAAATGGGAGCCAGACTACACATTCAACGCAAAGGGACACTACTATCCATTGTTGCCTGCGGGAGTGGGGTAATTGGGCAGTAAAATTCACGGAGCCCCCATGTTTTTCATCTGATGTTTGCTTAGAGTGCCCCTACACAATTTCACTGTGTGTCAGTAGGTTGTATTATTCCCAGTTTACGTTCGTAGCTGAAAATTTCAAGCATTTACATGTTTGTTTGTTTTTTTGTTTTGTTTTTTCCTTTAAATATAATTATGGATATGCTTATTCTAAGGCAAGTGAAATCTCCTTCAGTTTCAGTTTACCGACTGTGGCTTTTCATTTTGCACATTGTAAACAGGTCCAAGAGTGGCCTCATGATTCCATTGGTGGGTATACAGTTTTTCTGGCAAATATTTTTTACTAAGAGTGTAAAATGTCATATGAACATGTAATATATTTTTTCCTAATTTATGTTGGATATGTGCCTTGTAAACATGTATTCCTGTTCTGTCTACTGGTCATTGACATTCAATGTTTTTGTATGCCTTAAATTGAACCATAATAAAAAAATAAAAAAATAAAAAATACATTACAAAGTACAGTTACACTTATATTAACACTGTCTAATAAAAAATATTTAATATATATATATATATATTGCACACAAAAGTTATTGTTAAAGATGTACTTGTTTGTATATATATATATATATATATATATATATATATATATATACTGTATATACATATACTGTATGTCTATATATGTGTATATATGTGTTCATATATAATAATGTATTTATATGTGTATATATGTATAGACAGACATATATACACATATAAACACATAAATATATACCGTATGCATTCATATATAGACATAAAGAGCCCTTTGCCATTAAGTAGATGAAAACTATGTATTGACAGTAAATATTTTACATTTGCTATTGCGAATATGCTATGTTGTTTCCCCATTGACTTCTATGGGAAATGCAAAAATGTGTCCGTGTTTGCGCGATAGTCGCGTGTCAGGTTCTTTTCTTTTTTTTTTCTCCATCGATTTCTATGGGGGAAAACATGCACGCCCTTGTGATAACTTGTTAGGATATTTGCGCTAGTCAGGTTACAGCTTGCTCAAAATAAGTTTTTTTTTTAACTTTTAATACAAGCATAACCCGACTAGCGCAAAAAGTTTAACTCTAGCGAAGTTTTAGCAATTGCAAAAACGCATTTTACAGTGCCACTTGTAATCTACCCATATTGTAACAAAATACCATTATATATATATATATATATATGTTGAACTTCCAGTGACCAGTATGAGAGAGTGTGAGAGCGATAACACTAAATTTAATACACCTGCTCCCCATTCACACCTGAGAACTTGTAACACTAACGAGTCACATGACACCGGGAGGGAAAATGGCTAATTGGGCCCAATTTGGACATTTCTACTTAGGGGTGTATTCACTTTTTGTTGCCAACGGTTTAGACATTAATGGCTGGGTGTCATTTCTTCAGTATTGTCACATGAAAAGATCTAAGAAAATATTTACAAAAATGTGAGGGGTGTACTCACTTTTGTGAGATACTGTATATGATTGACTATGTTAATGTAATATATATATATATATATATATATATATATATATATATATATATATATATAATCTCTCAGTTAGTGTTTATATAAGTGTAACTGTAATTTTCAATATATTTATGTTGTGCTCAGTACAACTTTTTTTTTACGCACTATCCTTTATGCTAACTGACGAGCGTAAAATGCGATCTCTTGCGACCACTTTTTACTTTCAACGTAATACGAGTGCTCCTTCTGCTGCGTGCAAAACCCCAATATTGCTCATGCACAACTTGCACGCCACTTGTAATCTAGCCCATTATTGGTTAAGTTTATAACTATTCATTCAGACAGGCAGCATTATTTGTGATGTTTGACTTTGGGCGAAAAATGTTTGCTTCCATGAAGGTGTCTTATTCTTGCACAAACCTACTTGAAAAACCTACAATATGTCTGTTTCTTATAAAATTTTGGATATTTTTCAACTTAGAAAATAAAAATCTCTTGGGTGTTTTTCAATTGATTTGCATACCTTCCAAAATATCCTTGAGGCTTCCTAGGATGCTGGACATTAAAAAGGGCTGATCGGCATTTTGTGAACAAGGTCGCATTGGGAGGGGCAAAGCTGGGGGCGTATTATGGATAGGGTCGCGGGGGCCGTGGGAATATCTAGGCAGTCAGTGGGCATGTTTGTGCAGTCCAGAGCAGTGCTAATAGAGTCTCTTAATATCGGGACAATCATCTGTGGGCGGGTAGTGGGGCAGACCTCCTAACCTGTGACACTCCAAAAAGATGCAAGGATGGGAGGTATGGATCCTTTATTACTTATTAGCTTTGAAATCTATTAAAAAATAAAAAACAATGAAGATGCTATACAGTGTTTACAGTTTCTAAATTATAATCTGTTATTTATTTATTTTTTATTGTTAGATATTTTAGCTTTTATCAAATATGTTTTTTATTGTTATACTATATTTACTGCCTATACTGCTATGCTATGTTTACTGACTAAGCTACAATGTTCTTTTCACATTCATTTTTAATTATTTGATTCAATTTACTGAAATCTTTGCGAATTACAGTCCTACAAAATTGGGAGTATGACATTGTTGTTCAGGGGTTAAACTGATAGTGGTATAGTGGTTAAGGGATTAATTGCAGTGGTGTAGATTCTAGTTTAGAATTTTTTTTAGTTATATGTTATTTTACAATAAGAAGTATGGTAGTTTATTGTTTAATACTAGGGGCAGGGTTAGCGATTTAGGGTTTCTAATGGAGAAAGGCTTAATCCTACAGTAGGTGGACTGGGTGTTCAGAAATTTACGGAATTCTTTATTTTTGTCAAGTTATTTTTTAAGTTGAAAAGGATTCGTTTTTGGAACCAACGAACTGGCTTAGGCAAGCCTATTAGAATGCCATATTAACCAATTGATGCCAATGTTTCTTGTCTCTGTGCATTACAATTAAACAGAAAGCTATACATAAAATATATGTTAGTCTAGATTATCACTGTCTATTTCTGAAATCCCATTTCCTGTTTTATATATTTTTCGACATATTGAAGTGAATTTATATCATTTTCTCTCTCTCTTTTCTTGTCTTTGGAAGCTTGTGTAAAAAGATGTCCATGTCTGTATGTTGACATTACAACAAAGAAAGGAAACATTTGGTGGAACATTCGGAAAACTTGCTTTATCATTGTTGAACACAACTGGTTTGAAACATTCATTATCTTCATGATTTTACTCAGCAGTGGCGCACTGGTAAATGCAATAGATTAACTGTGTGATAACTATGTATAATTAATCATGTTCTGTTTGACAGTTTCACAACTAATTTGGATACTGATTCTTGTTTCCAAAATGGTATTTTTATGATCTGACATATATTTTATATTTCTTATGATGGGAAAAAAAACAGATGAAGAACTTCAGTGTTTCCTCCATTTACAAACGATAAGAGGACTAAGATGATTAAAATATAATATTTGTTTTAGATTTCATGAACGTCAGTGGAAAGATTAATTATGCAAGGTTTTGTGTATAAAGATATATTTTCTGTATGAAGCCCAAATACTTACTTGTATGTAAACAATGCAACATCTATACAGTCAAATAGTACAAAAAAGTTGAAAGCTTCAGACACCACGGATATCCTGTGATACGTCCCTTTTAAATAATTGCCAAGTGAAGTGAAATTAGCAAAATAGTTACACTTTTACATGAGCTATCATAACCATGGATTATGTTTTAGCTGAAAATATCACTAAAGTCAGTTTTAATATCCACTATATGTGCAATGTGCAGTCCCAAACTACACAGCTAGTAAGTTCCATAGCTTGACTGCACTTACTGTAAAAAAAAGTCATTTTTTTTAATGAAGATAGAAAGTATTTTTTTCTATCCTGTCAAAATAATTTCACCTCTCAGAAGCCTAATTTATCAAGAAGGAATAACTAATTTGGCTAGCCCCTATATATATATAACTGGAACCATAATTTAGATTAATTTCAAAATATGCAGAATTTAAACATGCTAATTTTTTTATTTTTTTTTAAACATTGCTCAAATTGATCGAAGAGTGGAATCTATGCCGATTTACACCACTAGTGGGCCTTAACACAAGTTAATTAGATGCTACAATTATTAATGTGTATTTAATATTTTACAGCAGGGTCATGTGACTGCCACAGTTTCCACTTGGGACTAGCAGTTCTCTGGGGCTTATTAGTGATAATTTAACTATGTAACAAATGAAAATGTTAAATATGTGAAAAAATATGTCCAAAATAAGTGTCCAAAAGCAATCAATTATAACTGATACTTCCACCACTGTAGTGAGTGATAACGTTCCTTCACCTTTTAAGGGACATTAAACACTAAATACATGCTAGATAGAATGATGCATTCAAAGAAAAGATTAGTCCATGACTAATATGTAGATGTATTCTTTAAAGTTTCATTAGTTGTTTAAAAAGTGACAAAATAAGTGTAAAGTTTTAGTGTCTATAAAACACTGGGAGCTGCCATGTTGTAACTTGTGTTACCTTCTCTGCTGTGGCCAATTAGGGACAGTTATACATAGGTCATTAGAGTGTGCAGCCAATGGTTGTGCTGGATTTAACAGTGTTCTGCACTTCCATTTCTAACAGGAACTGAAAAGCTCACAATTTCAGAATAGAATTACAGGCAAAGAGGACAAAATAAATAATGAAAGTATATTGCAGAGTTTTATATAAACAATTTATCAGTTTATATTACCATCTCAAAGTGTTTAATGTCCCTTTAAGGAACTGTAATCAGCTGTTCAGCAGGTGGTGTTTTCCTGAAAAGAGAAAAGAGCACATATATTGTAATACTATTATGTACTCTTTTAGTGCAGTCACAATATATAGGAGCTGTACTCACACTTTACTGAGTTACATTAGCTATAAGGATAATGTTCAAATCAATAAATATTCCTGGATGACAGGAACATCTTCTTTCGTTCAGAATTTATTAGCATATACAATCTTTAACAATAAAAACTATTAAAAACTATCAATAAGTTAGTCAGGGTTACCAGCATATGTGTAATTACAAACACTGCAAAGAGAACTACGTTGTCTGTAAATCACCTCAGACGCTGTATCCAGCAGCTAAAAATGTCCTTAAAGGAGAAGGAACGGGGGGCGTGTCCTAACTGCGACTGTGGACGGTCGCATCTTCTTAGTGCTCCTGCTGAATATCTAACAAACCGCCGTTGTAGGATAACCAACACAGTGAACTAACATATATTGAGAGCAGCCTTGCTGGTGCAGTGCTTGGAACCTAACAACCTACTTGGATCGCTGTATTTGTGAAGCTAGAGCACAAGATTGGACAGTTAAAGTCTGGAGCGGCCGCTCAGGACAGACAGCGTTACCCCCCTCGGTCTTCCGAGGTTACAAGTCAGGACTGGTTACAGAAATAATTTTTACAATACTACAGCTCAGTAAAACAAGCAGGCTTCTTTCTTTATCACAGTGAACCTAAGTTTACCAAGATATTTGCTACTACGCAACAAAGATGGCTGCCGAGAAAGAGTATGGCTGTGTGCCCTGCCTAGACGATATCTTAGAAAAAATTGAACGCTGTTTTGAAGACCTACTACAGAGGGCTCCCTGGGACTTCCTGATAAATTTGCAGCTACCTGAGTTCGGCATAGGGAACAAGCTGGATACGCTAGAAATGATACATGAGGGGGAGGAGGCCGCGGTAAATGGCGCCTCAGTGGTCTTCCCCCCTCTGAGAGAGAAAGAAATCACCACGGGTAAAGCAACACCTTTGCAGAATTCAGCATGGGTGCATCTGCCTCAGGCGATGACTAGATCACACAGTGCCGATTCAACTCATTATGAAGACCCGCTGTATCAACAAAAGCAAACCGGCAGCGCACGCTGTATCTCGACTCCTAAATCCCCTAGGAAGCACAACAATTTAACCAGCGCTGTGCCGGGGTTTGGTACATTTCGTTCGAAGAAAAGGTATAACTGGAAGAACAGAGGGACAGTCTGGTTTATCACGCCTTTGAATAACACATCATGTCCAACATTTGAGAACTTATATCCGCAGGAGGCCGTGTCTCACCACTCAGATGAAGGGGACTTTAATAATCAGCATGGCATGAACTATTCCCGGGTCTTTATGAGGCCAGACTGAAGAAAGGTACTGTTATTTACATTTCAAGGTTGTCAGCCCGAATTTGTTGGATGTTTTTTTTTCTATTATTTATGTGTCTTTACTTTAAAGGGCTTGTTTGTTTAAATAGATATAAGAGAAAGTTTTAGTACCAATATTTCCCTGCCTTCCAAAGTTCTGAACTTTCAGGCGTCAAGCATTATTACTGTTGATTCATACAAAGTACAAGTAGGTTTTGGATATATGTACACACTGTCAATCTGCAGGAGGCACAATATGAGAATTAATGCCCTTTTATAATTTGCATATTTCTTGTGGGGTTTAGTGGGGGGCCTCTAGAGAGACATAGTCTAACACTTGTCAAAAGGTATAATTATCACGCACGCTGCCTCAGTTCTTGTAAGAAAGAGAATACCAAGGTGGGTTCCCTCCTAAGTGATCTGCGGCCGGGGCCGAGGCTGGAGACCCAAGTATCCATCATAAAATGCAACAACAAGAACTATGCCTTAATAGTAGATTTTTACACTGTGTACATAGTGAGTTAAAGACCAGGGTATGTACCATACTGTTACGTCCAGGGAAGGTGTATGACAATATGCTTAGAATGTTTATTTCTAATCGTTCAAGTCATCTCATATAGACGGAATACTCAGGGAAATAATTAATTATCTGTTTAGCCTAATTTTCTATTTCAGTATTTAGTATATAAATGTTGGCTGTTCACTTCTGCGTGATATGTGCTATTAAGGTAACCAGTTCTGACTCATGCATCTATCACAATTCATGGGAGACGAGTAGTTTCCTCATACTATGTATAATTATCAAATGATGCAGTTTGTTTGTTTTTCTTGTAATTTTGTTATTTTACAAAGATCATCAACCCCATTAGCCTTAATTTATCATTAGAAAAGGTCCAAGAGAGACCTGTATTTTTGTATAGGGGAATCGAAAACAAAAAAGAGGATTTTCAATATTATTGTGCATTTATAGCCAGACATGACATGATTATCTGCTGTATTGTATGTTCTATATAAAATGTATGCATCTTTTTCCTCAATAAAAATAATTTAAAATAAAAATAAAGTAGAAGGAACGTTATTATTCACTACAGTGGTGGAAGTATAATTTATGAATTATTGCTTTGGGACACTTATTTTGGACATCTTTTGTTTGCTTATTTCACAAATATCCCATTTTTATTTGTTAAATGATTTTGTTTTGTCGTGGTTTTTGTTAAGTGTGACTTTTTTAGTTTATAATTTAACTATGTGTTTAACCCCCCAATATTAAAAGTGGAGCTTTAATGGTAGGACGGTAGCGATATCAATATCGCTGGACCACGCTAAAATTAGTGTGCAAATATTATATGTCCATGGAAAAACAAATTTACCAGAGAAGGGTTAGCGTGGCTGATATCGCTTTAGCATGCCCAATAATTTTAATGGCTATGGCAACCATGCTTAATATCACTAATATTACAAGTTTAAAGTTAGCGCTAGAATGATTTAGGGCTAAATTACAAGTGGAGCTCTAACTGTTGCGCATGAGCGATAAGGGGTATATTACAGGTATCTGTGCGCATTAGAAGTAGCTCTGTATTACTAGTTAAAATTAAACGCATACGCTTGAGCACAATTGAATTTACCACATGTCGGGTTAGCGCGACATCAGAGCTCTTGTTAACTGTTACGCTCTACTAAAAAGTTGCACAAAACACATACAAAATTATAATATTTATATATGTATATATATATATATATATATATGTGTGTGTACAAATGTATTTATATGTGTATATATGTATTTACAGACATATAGTCACACATAAATGCATATCTATCTATCTATCTATCTATCTATCTATCTATCTATATATATATATATATATATATATATGTGTGTGTACAAATGTATTTATATGTGTATATATGTATTTACAGACATATAGTCACACATAAATGCATATCTATCTATCTATCTATCTATCTATCTATCTATCTATCTATCTATCTATCTATCTATCTATATATATATATATATATATATATATATATATATATATATATATATATATACACATGCCTCTCGATGAGAATCTGCCCTCCGTGAGTCAACCAACTGAAGGTTCTGTGAAATAGACATCTTCAACAAAAACAGTAACCAGACAGGATTTCTTTAAAAACAGGGGTCAAGTTTATTGACGTTTCGGGGAGTAAACCTCCCCTTCCTCAGAACATAAAGTGTACACAAACACTGCACCTTAAATAAGCAAACTAATACACAAACACCTCCCACATCCTGTTTAGAAAAGGCACCAACATTGCATCACTTCCGGTTTCTCATACGTGACCCGGAGGTACTCTAACCTGTTACTTCCGGTGTGTGCTTACATACTAGTACAAAAAAAACTATTTAGTTAGAAACCCACACACTATATTATGGTGTCAATTCTCAGTGCTAGAATATTGTGTCCCCAACAGTTATACTAATTATCCAATTTATACAACATTGTGGTATAACATCGCCATTGTAGTGTTAAAACAAACGCTGGAAGTTGTACAACCACTTCCGGTACAATATAGTGAACATAAAGTGTATCGCCAATACAGTAAATATCCTAATGCCATTTAGTGCCATGTTATAACTTACATACTGCAAGTGTTATACAATCATACTCCTTATTAATAACCACTCAACAGATGCCTAATTATAACATCGTGATTTCTTATGCGTGCGTATCATGGGGCCGGCACTGGAAGTTACGTCACTTCCGGTTTCAGTTACTATGCATCACACGTATTTAGCACCGTGCATACTGAATAATGTCGATCTAATTCATCCTAACCTGAACAGGCTACTAAAACACACCACTAACACACAGAACTAATTAGAACTTTGTGCTCCTAATACAGCCACAGTGATCTAAGAAATAAAAAAAACAATTAAAAATATTTGAACTTATATCAGCACATATCTATAGAGTAGATATTAAAATCTACACTATTTCACATCTTCGTGTGCCTCTATTACACGATGTGTATATTTATCTATCATATTCATCATATTGCACAATAATACCGGTTAGTCCATATTATTACACACATTTTAAGTAATTTGTGGACCCTGTTGCTCTTGTAACTTAACATCAATGCAATTCAGTGTTTACTAAAGATGAGAATACCAAGGCTGTCCCCGTGTGACAGGTGAATGACCGACATCCAACCCGCAGGTCTCAGGCAGAGATCTAAGGGTATGGCATGAACCAAAATAAGATCCAGGTCACCCCCCATGCTCTCCACTAACCACACTAGCACACAGCCCCACCCTCCGGTGGGAGTGTGTACACGGTCGTCCCCATCCACAACCTACTGGTGACAGCCACCACCGGCACTAATGGAGAACCACAGCCCTCTCATCTCCTACTACCACTTTACTTTATAACAGAGAACCATAGTCCGGTGGAGAGTTCAGTCCTTTCGGATATATCGTCCTTAATCAGAACATCCATTGCGCTTCCCGTCTTAGCAGCAGTTTGTTTCTGTCACTTGCTTGTTTGGGAATATGGTCGATCAGGATCAATTTAATTGCAGCTATTGAGTGTTTCGCTGTCACCCAGTGGCGTGCCACCGGTTGGTCTGCTTGACCTTTCTTTAAAGCTGCTCTGATGGCTGTACGATGGTTGGCCATCCTCTCCCGTATGGTGCCTTGGGTCTTTCCCACATAGTACAGTCCACACAGACAGATAATCAAATATACCACAAACATCGTGTATGATTGTGTACATCTTGTTGCCATGTGGATGGTTAAATTTCTTAGTTGCTATTATGGCATTACATGTGGTGCAGTTCGGGCATCGATAACACCCCTTTCTTGTGCTTAACCGATCTTTGTCTGTGTAACTCTGTGTTGGATCCGAGATGACCAAGAGATCCCTTAGATTTGTGTGGCGTCTATACCCAACCAGAGGACGTGCATTTTGTACAAACTTCAGTTTCGGGTCTGAGAGCATGATATGCCAGTTTTTTCTTAGTGTCTGTCCAACCTTCGAGGTATTAGGGGCAAAGGTGGTTGCGAAAGATGATTTTAGTTACAGGGTCTTGTTGCCTTTCACCTTTTTGTAATAGTATTTCCTGCGTCATGTCTTGTGTCTGTGTCTTGACTTCATCCAGGATTCCAGCTGGATATACCCTTTGCGCAAATCTATGTTGCATCTCACGTACCTGTGACTCTATCAGCCAATCGGAATTAAAGTTGAAAAAATCCTATTGGCTGATGCAATCAGCCAATAGGATTGAGCTGGCATTCTATTGGCTGTTCCAATCAGCCAATAGGATTTTTTCTACCTTAATTCCGATTGACTGATAGAATTCTATCAGCCAATCGGAATCTAAGGGACGCCATCTTGGATGATGTCACTTAAAGAGATATTCATTAAGCCGTCGTTTGAAGAGGATGCTCCGAGTCGGATGTCTTGAAGATGGACCCGCTCTGCACCGGAAGGATGAAGATAGAAGATGCCGTCTGGATGAAGACTTCTGCCCATCTGGAGGACCACTTCTGCCTGGCTGGAGGACCACTTCTGCCGGCTTCGTTGAGGACATCTTGCCGCTTGGATGAAGACTTCTCCCGGTAAGTGAATCTTCAGGGGTTAGTGTTAGGATTTTTTTAAGGGTGTATTGGGTGGGTTTATTTATTAGGTTAGGGCTTTGGGCCTGCAAAAGAGCTAAATGCCCATTTAAGGGCAATGCCCATCCAAATGCCCTTTTCAGGGCAATGGGGAGCTTAGGTTTTTTAGTTAGTATTTTATTTGGGGGGTTGGTTGTGTGGGTGGTGGGTTTTACTGTTGGGGGGGTTGTTTGTATTTTTTTTACAGGTAAAAGAGGTGATTACTTTGGGGCAATGCCCCACAAAAGGCCCTTTTAAGGGCTATTGATAGTTTAGTTTAGGCTAGGGTTTTTTTATTTTTTGGGGGGGCTTTTTTATTTTGATAGGGCTATTAGATTAGGTGTAATTAGTTTAAAGATCTGTAATTTGTTTTTTATTTTCTGTAATTTAGTGTTTTAATTTAATTTAATTTATTTAATTGTATTTAATTTAGTTAATTTATTTAATTGTAGTGTAGTGTTAGGTGTTAGTGTAACTTAGGTTAGGTTTTATTTTACAGGTCAATTTGTATTTATTTTAGCTAGGTAGTTATTAGATAGTTAATAACTATTTACTAACTAGTCTACCTACTTAAAATAAATACAAACTTGCCTGTAAAATAAAAATAAACCCTAAGCTAGCTACAATGTAACTATTAGTTATATTGTAGCTAGCTTAGGGTTTATTTTATAGGTAAGTATTTAGTTTTAAATAGGAATTATTTAGTTAATTATAGTAATTTTATTTAGATTTATTTAAATTATATTTAAGTTAGGGGGTGTTAGGGTTAGGGTTAGACTTAGATTTAGGGGTTCATACATTTAATGTAGTGGCGGCGACGTTAGGGACGGCAGATTAGGGGTTAATAAGTATAATGTAGGTGGCGGCGATGTTAGGGGCGGCAGATTAGGGGTTAATAATACTTAACTAGTTTTTGCGAGGCGGGAGTGCGGCGGTTTAGGGGTTAATATGTTTATTATAGTGGCGGCGATGTCCAGAGCGGCAGATTAGGGGTTAATATTTTTATTTTAGTGTTTGCGATGCGGGAGGGCCTCGGTTTAGGGATTAATAGGTAGTTTATGGGAGTTAGTGTACTTTTTAGCACTTTAGTTATGAGTTTTATGCTACAGCGTTGTAGTGTAAAACTCATAACTATGGACTTTAGAATGCGTTATGAAACTTGGAGGTAGAGGGTGTAACGCTCACTTTTTTGGCCTCCCAGGACAGACTCGTAATACCAGCGCTATGGAAGTCCCATAGAAAAAAGGGTTTACGAAGTTTACGTAAGTTGTTTTGCGGTAAGGCCAAAGAAGTGTGCGGTGCCCCTGAACCTGCAAGACTCGTAATAGCAGCGGTAGTGAAAAAGCAGCGTTAGGATCTGTTAATGCTGCTTTTTCAGCTTAACGCAAAACTTGTAATCTATCCGATAGGTATTTCAAGTGTTCCTAATACACCTTCGGCTTTAGTGCAGTTGGTCTAGCTGTCTTCTGGCTAGTGCGCAAGTGATAAAAAGAGAAGGCATTTTTAGCATGCCCCATAGAAGTTTATAGGGAAAGGGAGCTAGTGCAGTTGCGATATCCAACCACCAGCTCGCACGCTAAACTTTTTACTTTCAACTTGTAATACCAATGCTAACATCGAAGCACAATTGATTTATCTTGAGTGCAGTTAGCGCTCAAGAGCGATAAAAAAGTATTGCTCCACTTGTAATCTAAGCCATAGGGGCATATTTATCAAGCTTTGTATGGAGCTTGATGCCTCGTGTTTTGGCTCGCCAGAAAAACAAGTTATGAAGCAGCGGTCTAAAGACAGTTGCTCCATAACCTGTCCATCTGCTCTGAGGCAGGGAACAGACATCGCCGGAAATCAACCCGATCCAATGCGATCGGGTTGATTGGCACCCCCTGCTAGCGGTCAATTGGCCTTGAATCTGCAGGGGGCGGTATTGCACCAGCAGTTCACAAGAACTGCTGGTGCAGTGATAAATGCCGACAGCGTATGCTGTCTGCATTTATCAATGTGCAGCGGACATGATCCGCAATATTGGATCATGTCCGCTCACACTTTTTAAATAGGCCCCATAGACTTGCAGGGTCTCTACTTAATTAAAACATGTAATTTTTACACTGAAATTAACTTTTAATTGATCAATATTTTTTTTTTATTAATTTCACTGTATTACAGTGATTGTAGTCCTTGGTTGGTCACATGAATACTAAATCAAGGAACTGTCATACATTTGTTATGTATTTTTGTGCTTTTATATAATTAAAAATGGTTTATTTTCAGAATGCTGAGTGAATGTAGATCTGCTACTAAAAAAGTAAATATAGGCATTGGTCAGCTATGATAATATATGGATTTCAACATAGCTATCAACATAAAACAATGTCTATTGCAAATGAATGAATGTTGGTGGACGAGACAATTCTGACTTTTTTTAATTGAATTCTATACAGTGTGTTCATCTTTTTATTATTTATTGTATTTATAGGCATTTGAAGATATCTACATTGAACAGAGGAAGGTTATTAAGGCTATTTTAGAGTATGCCGATAAGGTTTTTTCATATATTTTTGTGTTTGAGATGCTTCTGAAATGGACGGCATATGGATTTAAGATTTATTTCACCAATGCATGGTGCTGGCTGGACTTCCTTATTGTTGATGTAAGTAAATTCTCCATACCCTGCATAGTATAAATAACACTTTAGGGTTAAAAGAAGTTTTGAACCAATAATAAACAATTATTATCTTACTTTTTACTACAATGCAACATATTCAATAGCACTATAAAAAAGCGTGAATGCAATCTGTATTCAGGGCTGGCTTTATAATGGATCCTGGAGGGCCCATGGGACCCAGGCAGCACTTTGCAGATAGGGAGAATATGGTTGCCTAAAATAAAATAAAAGTGCCAAGTGTCAAATATCTAAGTATCACCTTGTGTTTAGGATGCAGTGCAATGGTTGGGTTTAGACTGTAGTGGAAAGAAAGTTGCACTTGGGAGGCGTCATTTTCTTCTCTGATCCAAACAGCACATTATCAGTGCAATTCTTTGAGCCAACTCTGCCTATAATCATGAGTAGCTATTATACATGTGCATTTGTTTTCAGAACCCCCCAACCGCCCCCCCCACATTGTATTAATCTGAAAACAATAAATAGACCAGTTGAACCTAGGTCTTCAGCTTGCTGAGCTTTTGCTTTGCTGGTGTATCACTTGCCATTGGGAGTGGAAATTAAACAATGGCGAGTCAAAGTGAGTGAGTGAATGTTGGACTACCTGCTACATATATTATTTAAAGGGATACTATATATCCATAAAAGGCAGGGATATGATATTCCTCTAGGGCTATAGGGACCCCATTAGTGCTTAGACTGTTATTTCTGAGAGCGTAAATAGGGTCGGAGAGAGAGAGATTGGAGAGGAAAAGTGAAAGTGGAGAAAAAGATAGTGTTAAAAAAGAGTGGCAGAAAAAACAAAAAAGAGAGAAAAGAGAAAAAGAGTGTAAAGAGAAGGTATGGCCTGAGAGAGAAGGGAGGAGGCAAAAAGAGAGATTAAAGCAAGAAGGGAGTGGAGAAAGATAGATGAGAGATGAAAATTATAAAACAATTTTTCCAGGTCTGCTAGGACCTCACATTAATGCCAACACTCTCTGCTTTCTCTCAGTTCAACAACTCTCTTTTTCTGTCCAGCTGTTGTCTTCCCCAGAACCTCTAGTGGATGTTGCTAACCTCTATGCCCTTATTTTTGTTAATTTATTACTGTATGTAGCATTATTTTTTTATGGTATAAAATAAAAACAATATTAAAAAAGTACTTCACAATAAGGTGTTTCACATTGGCTAAACATATGCAAAGAAGGGGGGTAGTGAGTGTGGGGTTGTGAGCAGGTGGTGGGTGGGCTCAAAAGTGGCGAGTAACATTTTGGGCTGGCTAGTAGCTTAGAGCTTATAATTTTGAGCCCTGAACAAGTTCTTGCTAAATTTGTCTCTTGCTTTTGTTACTCTCTGGCCTCTGCTTGCGACCTGGTTCAACTCTTGTTTGTCAATTCTGCTCTTTTGTCTGCCTGTCCCAGATTCCTGGCCTTTGCTTGTTTTAGCTATGCTCTCCTTGCTAAGTTCCTAAGCCATTAGAATTTTTGTCTTGCGGTTTGGGGGCTCCCCCACCTGACACCAACTAGCGGCCAAGACTAAGTGGGGGAGAAACCTTACCACTGACATTACACCTTTAACAAACAAATGTATGCAAGAAAATAAAATGTAATTGATTAGTTTATTTGGTTAAAAACAATTACTCTTAAAACGGGAAAGACTTTTCTGCAGGCAAATGTTTAAATTCACACTAATGTAAACTGTTCAGTAATAATTTAACATCATTCTTATTAGCTGATGGATTCTGCTGTCAGCCAATAAGTGTGTAAGCTTCACTTTCATTGTTGGTCAGTCATGGCCCCATTAAAAAAAATAATATATATATATATATATATATATATATATATATATATATATATAAAATCTGCTGCTGTCTAGCTCTATCTTTGCTGCTCTGATGATATTTTGGATAGGAAATAGTGAACACATGGATTTTCTTTAACAAAATCTGAATGACTCCTTTAGGGAAAATCAGACAAAATAAAATATTTTTATTTTTCACTGCAAATGATTTGTCTAAAGCAAATAATTTTTCCATTCACATTTATAGTATCCATATTAACAACAAAGATTGAAAGCTTAGAATAAACAGAAATGTATATCCTCTGGTGAGAGAGACAGCATGTAAATAAATTATGAATCTATAAAGTACAGGGTCAGTTAGGGAAGGAATACATTTTAATTATCATATAAGTAAATTATTGCTTAAGTAAACTAATTTCTAGGGAGTGTATGAGTGAAATTGATAAATAGTGTGCTACTTGTAACCTGGCCAATAATTGGTAGCAAGGCTGTTAAGTGCTTTATAGGTTAGGGTTATTAGTTTGAATTGTATTCTAGAGTGAATGGGTAGCCAGTGCAGAGATTGGCAGAGTGGAGAAGCTGATGTAGATTGGTGAATTAGATTGAATCTATCTGAAGCATTCATGATAGATTGCAGGGGAGAAAGGTGTGTTTGGAAAGGCCATTTAGAATTAGATTGCAGTATTAAAAAAGGTTAAGTTCTGGAAATGTTGCATAGGTGTGCACAGACGTATTTGGTAAGAGCTTGAATATGTGGAGTGAATGTGAGTTCAGAGTCAAGCGTGACCCCAAGACAGTGGACCTAGGGTGAGGTGCTGAGAATAGAGTCTCCAACTATAAGTGAAATGTGAGGTGTCTTTGAGAGGGGGGAATAAGAAACAGCTCAGTTTTAGACTGATTGAGTTGGAGGTAGTGCAAAGACATCCAAGAGGAAATTGCAGAGAGAAAGTTTGTAATCTGGTTGAGTAAAAAGGGGCAGACATCAGGTAAGGAAGGACAGATTTTGGGTGTCATCAGCATAAAAGTGGTACTGGAACCGAAAAAAGTATATACATTTTTTTTAAAGTACAAGATGCATGGCAAACAGTGGAGCATGGAGCTTTGTCAGCTGTTGATTTTAGCGCTGTTTACTGTAAGGCCACAAGGTCTAGGCAAGAGAGGGATGAAATGTTGGAGAATAGGAGTTTCAGTTGAGCAGAAAAGTCTGCGAGATCCAAGTCATTTAAATTCCTATAAGGTAGCAGTTTTATGGGGGCTTGGTAAGAGGCTGTAATTGAAGTAAGAGAGAAAGTTAGTAGATGGTGGTCAGAGAGAGGAATGGGCAAGTTAAAGAACTATGGTGTTAAGACCAGATCAATTTAGTTGCCTTCACAGTGGGTTGGAGATGTTTACCACTGGGACAGGTCAAAAGAGGAGGTAAGGGATAGAAATGTAGAGGAAGCAGGCATGATAGTATTGTCAGTGGGTATGTTGTAAGAGAGGAAGTGTGGGAGCCAGGCTTGAAAGTCGTCTAAAAGTGTGATGCTGGCCCAGGATGCCAATAGATAACAGCAACACAAAGAGCTGCAGAGGAGAAGAAGAGGATAGCATGAACAAAAGATGAGAAAGAAAGGGAGGGGGTGAAGGAATGTAGTGGAAGGTACAGTATGAAGACAGAAGAATGCCTACTCTCCTCCTTGTCTGTCTCCTGGCCTGGGAGTATGACTGAAGTGCAGGCCACAATAGGACAGAGACTACGGCAGTTGTGTTACAGGTGGAGAGCCAAGTTTCTGTGAGAGCTAACAGGATGATTGATCTTCTTAAAACGTCTTCATTAGGCGATGAAGGGAGCTAGGACAGTAATTATGTCAAGTTTCTTACAGATGTTTTTTATATGTTATAGTTGTCATTTTACATTTTAGTATGTTAGTGTGAATCTGGCATGACTGAGATTCTCAGTTTGACTTGTCACATCTCACTGCCACAGTCCATCACAATGTTGAGTATGTTAACTGAGAGTCGGATGTCATAATTTAAGTAACAATGAAAATAAAAAGCAAAGCAAAATAATACAAAAATATCCACGGGCCTTTTCTATGAACCTTATACGATCTTTCAGTGTTTAAAAACCCAGTACAGCAGTTATTCAGCTTATTTGTAAAATATATATACAGGGAACTGGATTAACTATTATTAAGAGGTGTGCCATTCATCCTCTGATTGTTCCTCCAATATTTCTGTTTAGGTTTCTCTGATCAGTTTAGTAGCCAACTGGTTGGGATATTCAGAACTCGGACCAATCAAGTCCCTCAGGACCTTGAGAGCTTTGAGACCACTAAGAGCATTGTCAAGATTTGAAGGCATGAGGGTACGTCTTTAACATCAAATCTATTTCATGTAACTCAGAACTGTATTTGTTTTCACAAATCCAGAATTTTCACAGTAGTCTCTTCTTCCAGGTGGTCGTAAATGCACTTTTGGGGGCCATTCCATCCATTATGAATGTGCTATTGGTTTGTTTAATTTTCTGGCTTATCTTCAGCATCATGGGAGTGAATATGTTCGCAGGGAAATTTTACCAGTGTATTAATACAACAACCTTAGAGCGATTTGATCTATCAGTTGTCAATAATCGTAGTGATTGCTTTGCTTTAAACTACACTGAACAAGTGCGATGGGTCAATCTTAAAGTAAACTTTGACAACGTGGGCCTTGGGTACCTCTCCCTTTTGCAAGTGGTAAGATTTTGAAATAATTTAAACAAACATATAATAGTGTGGAATTTAATTGACTTACATCAGTATTCTGTTGGTACTCAGTTATATATAGACTTATTTTGAATAATGCTTGAAATATGTTACGATAATCATACTCATCATTTGTCACTGAAGAGCCTTTAATAAGTATTATTTTTAAAAACAAAACCACCCGTAAACAAATATGAGACAAATATATTAAGAAAGGGGCATGAAACTCAAAATTTGTCGTCCATGATTCATAAAGAGAATACGTTGTGAAAAAAAAACCAATTTACTTTAATTATCAAGTTAATTATCAGGCTTTTGTGTCCATACTTAAACTGTAGTTACATTGCTGTTCCTAGCACAGGTTGCATCTCCGTGAGGTGATTAATTAGAAGTACAGAAAGCAGCAAAATTCACTCTCTCAGTACCCATAGGCCATCTACTCTTACTTCTATTTCTGAACATTACTAGACACCCAGAGTTACTAGCCCTACTACAATTTGTGGAATAGCCGATGTTTCAGTGCTCTGACTTATTATCCTTCATTGTCCTATATACTATTCAGTTTTAATCATCTAAGCATTAGGTTAAACCGTGTGCAGAAATGGCTAGCTCATTCACTGGACAAGGGAAAAGAAGAGTGGGGAGTGAGTTCAGGGCAACCAGTTTCCCATCACAAATCTCAGACATGGACTTGGACTATATAACATGGACTATATGTACATTGAATAGAATTACATGTTCATAGCTGCAGAATTTGTTGATGCTTTATAAATAAAGTATAATAATAATAATAATGGTATAATATAGTAATGTTAATAACACTCTTTTTTTATTACAAAGGCAACTTTCAAAGGCTGGATGGACATTATGTATGCAGCAGTGGACTCTCGTGATGTGAGTTATGTTGCACATTTTGACTTAACGTTATCACAATTTGTCACCTAAACATTTGCATATATAAGTTCAAGTGGTCATGGGCTCTTCAGCCTGTAACCTCTCAACCAATACGCATTTTCCATGCAAAAATTTCATATTTTTTGTTTTCTAAATTTTTCTTGTCTATCTGAATACCTGCAGTTTGCATGAATTATGTATATTATATGGCAGAAAACTTTTCAAAAGATCCTTTTACATAGACCTTAATGAAGGCAGTCGGTATAAGTGGCAGCTGACAGTTTGCAAGGTTGGTAGTGCATATAACTTCTCTCATCGCTAAGTGATAGTTAACCAGGTGCAATGCCACTGTAAAACCACTTGATAATTAGGTTTCCAAATGGTTTTCAAATGAATTAGAAAGACCATTAATTTGCATTGCAAACCCTTGCACCTAGCAGGCTCTTATAATGGAATAGCCACCACGGAAAGACACTTCTAACAAGAAATACATGTTTGGAAAAAGCATAAAAATTCAGTGCCTCCCAATAAAGTATATAAATATTGAATGGCTGAAGCATTTGCTTGTGCAGTGTTAAAGTTCTAAATCATGTACACAAAACCTCACTTAGTGGAAACACTATGTCCTTCCCCATATTCTTTACAATCCCCATTTTCAACTAGTTGTTGCAATAAGAGTTCCTCTCTAAAGCTGTGTACTCTTATTACAGCTATGCGTTCCCACAGGCGTATAGTAACTTCTCCAACATAGCCCCGCATTGCAGACAAGTGGTTAGGATATTTTTTTATTAAATACTGCATATAGATAAGTTGTAAAACATGTACATTAACACAGAGCTTAAATTATAACACAAAAATAGCAACATTTCTGGGGGGGGTTTCTTTTTTAAATCACCCCCCCCCCCCCCGAGAAAAAAAAAAAAAGAACATTTTGTTGTTGAATAAAAACCTTTTAGGTACAGGGTGGGTAATTGTGCTTGTATGCAATATATTAGGAGAAACGGAATTTACATTTCCAATTTAATAATTACATACAACTGAAGCCAATAATTTTTTCAATCAATTCTTAGTTGGAGTCTTGAAAGTTCAAGCATCCTTACGGGTCCAAACTTAGCAATGTGGTATTTGTACTGCAATGGAAGACACTGCTCAAATTCACCAAGATTACAAGTTGTGCGCAAATAACGCAAAAAAAATTACGGTATCGCACTCTCCATAGCGCTGCCATTACAAGTTACAGAAAAACCTTCTTGTGCTATGCGTTATGGTGCGTTAAGCTCCATACCGCACAAAAGCCAAGGCCTGACTTGACATGCCCGTGCACGTTTTCCCTCATCATAGACATCAATGGAGAGAAAGTGTTTGAAAAAACTAACATCTGGGGTTGCGGAATGGCGATTGCTATAACGCATTTGCCATTGATGTTTATGGGGACAAGAAGATTACGTAAAAACACCCTAACATAAACCCCTAGTCTAAATACCCCTAATCCCCCGTCCCCGACATCGCCGACAGTAAATAAAGATATTAAAGCCTAAACCGCCGCCCCCGACATCGTAGACACTAAATAAAGTGATTAACCCCTAAACCGCTGCAACTACTAAACTAAACCTATTAACACCTTAACCGCCGGCCCCCCACATCGCAACTACTAAACTAAACCTATTAATCCCTAAACCGCCGACCCCCCAAATTGCAACTACTAAACTAAACCTATTAACCCCTAAACTGCCAGCCCCCCACATTGCGAAACACTAAATTAAACTATTAACCCCTAAACCTAACACCCCCCTAACTTTAAATAAAGTTACAATATACTAACTACCTTAAAATAAATAAAAACTTACCTGTGAAATAAAAAAAAAAACTAAGCTTAAAGTATAAATTAACCTAACATTACTATTTTAAAAAAACTAAAATAAACCCCAGTGGTTTAGGGGTTAATAGGTTTAGTTTAGTATTTGCAATGTGGGGGGCTGGCGGTTTAGGGGTTAATAGGTTTATTACAGTAGTTGTGATGTGGGGGGCCTGAGGTTTAGGGGTTAATTGGTTTATTATAGTAGTTAGGATGTTGGGGGTCGTTAGTTTAAGGGTTAATAGGTTTATTTAGTGTTGGCGATGTGGGGGGTCAGTGGTTTAGGGGTTAATACTTTATTTTAGTGTTGGCTATGTGGGTGGGTGGCGCATTAGGGGTTAATAAGTTTAATTATTAAAGTATTTGCGATGCAGGGGTATGGCGGTTTAGGGTTAATAGGTAGTTTATAGATGTTAGTGTACTTTGTAACATTTTTGTTATGAGTTTTGTGAAACATTTTTGTTTCGCAAATCCATAACTACTGGTCTCTGATCACGGAATGGATTGTGGCGGTATTAGCTATAACGCTAGCGTAATAGCCGGACCGCAGAACCTGTAATACAGGCGCAATGAAAATTCCACACTCAAAAGCCATTTTTTGAGTGCGGAATGGAAAATTGCGGTACAAGCTAAAACGCTTGCTAAAACGCTTGCGGTATAGCCGTATCGCTGCAAATTGTAATACGGGAGACCTGCCATTCCGGGCGCAAATGCCAATGTTTCAGTGGTATAGCAGTACAGCAAAACTTGTAATTTGGCCCATTGATTGTAAGTGTTTCACAACCTTTGAAGGGTTGGGGTAAAAAAAACTTTGGCTTCTCAAGATTTTCTTGCTTAAAGGGGTTTTCCTTCTTGCTAAAAGGGGTTTTCCTGCTTGCTAAAAGGGGTTTCCCTTGCAGATATTCCAGAGCCACAATGATCTTTTCCTCTCCTGCTTCTACTTTGAGATCTAGGATTCCTGACTTATTTAAATGTTCCTCTTTAGTAAGATCTGCTGTCTTTCTGACAGCTAGTTCTATAAGGAGAAATCATTTATACAAATCTAAGCAATGACATAGAGCTTTTGTTGAACAAATGTGCAGGGTCTTTGTTCACTAAACTTCAATCCAATTAAGGGACTGTCCCACTATCTATCTTTTGATAATTTTCAGCATCAGATGCAGATGAGACCTTTTTAATGTCAGACATTTTCATTGTTTATTGGCAGCACCTTTTAATTGTTGTGTTAGTGAAAAATGTCCCTATGCTTAATATGTGCCTGTCCCGATTTACTGATTGCAATCCAAGTTTCTAATATTAACAACACATTTTTGGGACCATTTTTCACTTCTCAGATTCAACGGCTAAAAGGACTTGATAACCCAGCACACAACACTTTTCGGCTTATTAATTATTACCCAAGAAAATACCAATCTAACATTGGTTTTGTGCATGGGCAAAGCACACTGAAATTAGCACCCCCATATTGAAAGAAGTTAGTAATCACCAAACGCTACCTGCTCAAATTAAAGAAATAACCATTAGCACTTTTACACTATTTAGCAGTAATTAGCAAAATCTCTAATGCAACAAACACACATGGGGCTGATTTATCAAGCTCCGTATGAAGTTTAATGCGCCTGTTTTTGCGCGAGCCTTTAGGCTCGCCGGAAATAAAAGTTATGAAGCAGCGGTCTAAAGACTGCTGCTCAATAACTTGTCCACCTGCTCTGAGGCAGCGGACAGTAATCAACCTGAATGAATACGATCAGGTTGATTGACACCCCCTGCTAGCGGCCGGTTGGCCGCAATTTGCAGGGGATGGCATCACAAGAACTGCTGGTGCAATGATAAATGCCAACAGCGTATGCTGTCTGCATTTATCGATGTAGAGCGGACATGATACGTTACATCGTATCATGTACGCTCGCACTATGATAAATATATCCCATGATCACTATATCGATTATGGGCTAGATTACAAGTGGAGAACTAACATTAGCACGCAATAGTAAAATTTTGCACCAGAACTAACTTGCGCGCGTGTTACAAGTTGAAAGGAAATGCCAACAAAATTTGTGCTCATCATGTTTGCATTAAATACAACGTAAATACTTTAAAATAAATTGTTACACTCATATATACACTATGTAATAAAACACATTCACATAAAAATTAAAAAAAAAGTTATAAGGGTTAAAAGGTATATGGTATATGACAAGGTATTTCAATGGGAAGGGCTATGATATATATATATATATATATATATATATGTATATATATATATATATAGTTTTTTTGATCTGATGAAAGGTACTTGAGTTCCCTGAAATGTCATCTTATAAAGTTGACCGTACTTTTGAAAAATTCCTGAGAGTGCACCATTTCTGGGAGAATATGATCTGCTTTACTTGCACCCAGGTGGCTGAATTTGGTGGGAGGATTAGTTTTTTTCTTCATTTATAAATGAAAATTATGGAAATTGTCAGGGGGGCATAAACTTTTGCATACGACTGTATATATGTATATACGTATATATGTATGTATATATATATATATATATATATATATGTGTATATATATATATATATATGTATATATATATATATATATATATATATATATATATATATATATAAAATTCATTAAAATTATGGGGGGAGATAAAAAACTGAAATTAAAATCCTCCATGTCTCAAAATTAAATCAATGTAAATATTTGCATAGGAAATTAGCACATCTAGGCAAGTATCCCCGCTTGCTTTTCCCCAGAAATTCTTAATATACAATGTTACCAATGCACAAGAGAATTGTGGGTAAGATATGCAAATTAGATATGCAAATTCTCAGGTTTTTTTTCTTCAAAATACTGTTTTGACACAGCAAACCAGAAATCACTCACTAGACAAGCCTGTTTCCTTCTTTTTTGGAACTCATCAGTAGGAGATAGATTTCTGGTTGCTGCATTGGTAAAGCTATTTTCATGGTTAAACCAAAATTCATTAAAATTATGGGGGGAGATAAAAAACTGAAATTAAAATCCTCCATGTCTCAAAATTAAATCAATGTAAATATTTGCATAGGAAATTAGCACATCTAGGCAAGTATCCCTGCTTGCTTTTCCCCAGAAATTCTTAATATACAATGTTACCAATGCACAAGAGAATTGTGGGTAAGATATGCAAATTAGATATGCAAATTCTCAGTTTTTTATCTCCCCCATAATTTTAATGAATTTTGGTTTAACCATGAAAATAGCTTTACCAATGCAGCAACCAGAAATCTATCTCCTACTGATGAGTTCCAAAAACAACGAAACAGGCTTGTCTAGTGAGTGATTTCTGTTTTGCTGTGTCAAAACAGTATTTTGAAGAAAAAAAACCTGAGAATTTACATATCTAATTTGCATATCTTACACACAATTCTCTTGTGCATTGGTAACATTGTATATTAAGAATTTCTGGGGAAAAGCAAGCGGGGATACTTGCCTAGATGTGCTAATTTCCTATGCAAATATTTACATTGATTTAATTTTGAGACATGGAGGATTTTAATTTCAGTTTTTTATCTCCCCCCATAATTTTAATGAATTTTGGTTTAACCATGAAAATAGCTTTACCAATGCAGCAACCAGAAATCTATCTCCTACTGATGAGTTCCAAAAAGAACGAAACAGGTTTGTCTAGTGAGTGATTTCTGGTTTGCTGTGTCAAAACAGTATTTTGAAGCAAAAAAACTGAGAATTTGCATATCTAATTTGCATATCTTACCCACAATTCTCTTGTGCATTGGTAACATTTGTATATTAAGAATTCCTGGGGAAAAACAAGCGGAGATACTTGCCTAGATGTGCTAATTTCCTATGCAAATATTTACATTGATTTAATTTTGAGACATGGAGGATTTTAATTTCAGTTTTTTATCTTCCCCCATAATTTTAATGAATTTTGGTTTAACCATGAAAATAGCTTTACCAATGCAGCAACCAGAAATCTATCTCCTACTGATGAGTTCCAAAAAGAACAAAACAGGCTTGTCTAGTGAGTTATTTCTGGTTTGCTGTGTCAAAACAGTATTTTGAAGCAAAAAAGCTGAGAATTTGCATATCTAATTTGCATATCTTACCCACAATTCTCTTGTGCATTGGTAACATTGTATATTAAGAATTTCTGGGGAAAAGCAAGCGGGGATACTTGAATAGATGTGCTAATTTCCTATGCAAATATTTACATTGATTTATATATATATATATATATATATATATATATATATATATATATATATATATATATATATATATATTATGTGTATATATATATATATATATATTTACAAGAAAGATCAGCACTCACCAATGTAACAACCACTCGAATGCACGGCCAAGATAAATGTAGACAAAAGTAGAAGCATAGAGACAAGACCTGGTGTTGATCCCTGTAGTCCCACGCCACAAAAGCCAGCACACGAGATTTAAGCAACACACCTTCCTTTAATACAAAGCATAACGTTTCAGCTCCCACTGGAGCCTTGTTCACATGCAATAATTCATCACGATAGATCAGGCATATGCGTGGGACTACAGGGATCAACACCAGGTCTTGTCTCTATGCTTCTACTTTTGTATATATATATATATATATATATATATATATATATACATACGTATATACAGTCGTATGCAAAAGTTTAGGCCCCCCTGACAATTTCCATGATTTTCATTTATAAATAATTGGGTGTTTGGATCAGCAATTTCATTTTGATCTATCAAATAACTGAAGGACACAGATATATATCAGTAGAGAAATGAGGTTTATTGGATTAACAGAAAATGTGCAATATGCATCCAAATGAAATTAGACAGGTGCATAAATCTGGGCACCCCAACAGAAATATTGCATCAATATTTAGTAGAGCCTCATTTAGCAGAAATAACAGCCTCTAGACGCTTCCTATAGCATGCAATGAGTGTCTGGATTCTGGATGAAGGTATTTTGGACCATTCCGCCTTTCAAAACATCTCCAGTTCAGTTAGGTTTGATGGTTGCCGAGCATGGACAGCCCGCTTCAAATCACCCCACACATTTTCAATGATATTCAGGTCTGGGGACTAGGATGGCCATTCCAGAACATTGTACTTGTTCCTCTGCATTAATGCCTGAGTAGATTTTGAGCAGTGTTTTGGGTCATTGTCTTGTTGAAATATCCAGCCCTGGCGTAACTTCAACTTTGTGACTGATTCCTCAACATTATTCTCAAGAATCTGCTGATATTGAGTGGAATCCATGCGACCCTCAACTTTAACAAGATTCCCAGTACTGGCACTGGCCACACAGCCCCACAGCATGATGGAACATCCACCAAATTTTACTGTGGGTAGCAAGTGTTTATCTTGGAACGCTGTGTTCTTTTGCCACCATGCATAATGCTCCTTGTTATGACCAAATAACTCAATATTTGTTTCATCAGTCCACAGCACCTTCTTCCAAAATTAAGCTGGCTTGTCCAAATGTGCATTTGCATACCTCAAGCGACTCTGTTTGTGGCGTGTGTGCAGAAAAGGCTTCTTCCGCATCACTCACCCATACGCTGAATTGTTGAAAGATGCATAGTGACACCATCTGCAGCAAGATAATGTTGTAGGTCTTTGAAAGTGGTCTGTGGGCTGTTTTTGACCGTTCTCACCATCGCTTGCCTTTGCCTCTCCGAAATTTTACTTTTGGCCTTAACAAGAACTGTGCCTGTGGTCTTCCATTTCCTCACTATGTTCCTCATAGTGGACACTGACAGCTTAAATCTCAGCAATAGCTTTTTGTAGCCTTCCCCTAAACCATAATGTTGAACAATCTTTGTTTTCAGTTCATTTGAGAGTTGTTTTGAGGCTCCCATATTGCAACTCTTCAGAGGAGAATCAAAGAGAACAACATCTTGCAATTGGCCACCTTAAATACCTTTTCTCGTGATTGGATGCATCTGTCTATAAAGTTCAAGGCTTAATGGGCTCACCAAACCAATTGCGTGTTCCAATTAATCAGTGCTAGGTAGTTACAGGTATTCAAATCAACAAAATGACAAGGGTGCCCAAATGTATGCACCTGTCTAATTTTGTTTTGATGCATAATGCACATTTTCTGTAAATCCAATAAACCTCATTTCACTACTGAAATATTACTGTATCCTTCAGTTATTTGATAGATCAGGGGTGCCTAAACGTTTGCATACAATTGTGTATATATATATATATACATATACATAAATAAACATGCCTAAATATGTGTATGTGTATATACATATGTATGTGTATACTCAAATACCTGAAAACAAGAAAAACATTTTATTACATTTCAATATTAATAGTCACCTAGATTACGAGTTTTGAGCGCTATAGGGAAAGTAAAGAACACCAAAAAAGTTGTGTTATATAACCCCCTATAGCGCTGCCATTACAAGTTTTAAAAAACCCAGCTTGTGCGGGCGATATGGCTGCATTGAGCTCCATACCGCACACAAACGCAGCAGTGTTTTGACGTGCTCGTGCACACTTTCCTCATAGACATCAATGACATAAACCTCGACTCTAAACACCCCTAATCTGCTGCCCCTGACATCGCTGACGCCTGTCTAAAATAATTAACCCCTAATCTGCAACTCTCGATATCGCCGCCACTATACTAAAGTTATTAACCCCTCTTCCGCAGCACCCCAACATCGGCACAACTATATTAAATGTTATTAAATGTTATTAACCCTTATTCTGCTGCTCCCGATATCGCCTCCACCTAAATAAAGCTATTAACCCCTAAACCTCTGGCCTCCCACATCACTACCACTAAATAAACCTATTAACCCCTAACTGCCAGCCCCCCACATCGCAACAACCTAAATAAAACTATTAACCCCTAACCCTAACGTAACCCTAACTCTAACGTAACCCTAACATCCCATAACTTTAACATAATTAAACTAGATCTAAATTAAACTTACAATTATTACTTAAACCTATTAACCCCTAAACCGCCAGCCCCCCACATCGCAACAACCTAAATTAAACTATTAAGCCTTAACCCTAATCCTAACCCTAACACCCCCTAATTTTAAAATAATTAAAATAGATCTAAATTACATTTACAATTATTAACTAAATAATACCTAGTTAAAACTAAGTACTTACCTGTAAAATAAAACCTAAGATAACTACAATATAATTAATAGTTATATTGTAGGTAGCTTAGGTTTTATTTCTATTTCACAGGTAAGTTTGTATTTATTTTAACTAGGTAGACTTAATAGTTAACTATTTACTAACTACCTAGCTAAAATAAATACAAACTTACCTGTGAAATAAAACCTAATCTGCCTTACACTAAAACCTACCATTACAAAAAATTAAAAACTACCATTACAAAAAAATAGATTATTCCTATTCTAATACCCTTTAAAAAAAACACCCCAAAATAAAAAATCCTAGTCTAGAATAAACTACCAAGGGCCCTTAAAAGGGCCTTTTGGGGGGCCCTTAAAATGGCCTTTTGTAGGGCATTGCCCTGAGTTAAGCAGCTCTTTTGCTCCAAAAAAATACAAACACCCCCTAACACTATACAAACCCCCACCCACCAAACTACCAAGGCCCTTAAAAGAGACTTTTGGGGGGCTCTTAAAAGGGCCTTTTACCTGTAAAAAAAAACACAAAGACCCCCCCAACAGTAAAACCCACCACCCAACCAACCCCAAGTAAAAAAACTATCTAAAATAATCTAAGCTAACAATTGCCCTGAAAAGGGCATTTGTTTTGGGCATTGCCCTTAAAAGGGCATTTAGCTCTTTTACATTGCCCAAACCCTAATTTAAAAAAAAACCCACCCAAAAAAAACTTAAAAAACCTAACACTACTATCCACTTACAGTTGTTGAAGTCCCGCTAGAAGGACCCCCCAACCAACCCCCCCAAATAAAAAAACTATTTAAAATAACCTAAGCTAACCATTGCCCTGAAAAGGGCATTTGTATGGGCATTGCCCTTAAAAGGGCATTTAGCTCTTTTACATTGCCCAAACCCTAATCTAAAAAAAAAAAAACACCCAAAAAACCCTTAAAAAAACCTAACACTAACCCCCGACGATTCACTTACAGTTGTTGAAGTCCCGCTTGAAGGATCCATCCAGCCGGCGAAAACATCATCCATGCGGCAAGAAGTCTTCATCCAGGCGGCCTCTTCTATCTTCATTCAGGCGGTGAAGTCCTCATCCATGCAGCAAGAAGTCTTCATCCAGGTGGCCTATTCGATCTTTTTCCAGCCAGCGCAGAGCGGGTCCATCCTGAAGACATCCTGCGCGGAGCATCCTCTTCATACGGTCGCCGCCATATACTGATTCTTAAATGCAAGTGACGCAATCCAAGATGACGTCCCTTGCATTCCTTTTGGCTAAAAGATTTCAATCAGCCAATTGGCATTATAGCTGCTAAAATCCTATTGCTGTTCCAATCAGCCAATAGGATTGAGCTCTCATTCTATTGGCTGGTTGGAACAGCCAATAGAATGAGAGTTCAATTCTATTGGCTGATTGGAACAGCCAAAAGAATGAGAGCTCAATCCTATTGGCTGATTGGAACAGCCAATATGATTTTAGCAGCTCTAATTCGTATTGGCTGATTAAAATCTTTCAGCCAATAGGAATGCAAGGGACGCCATCTTGGATTGCGTCACTTGCATTGAAGAATCAGTATACAGCGGCGATCGCATGAAGAGGATGCTCCGCGTCGGATGTCTTCAGGATGGACCCACTCCACGCGCCGGCTGGATGAAGATTGAAGAGGCCATCTGGATGAAGACTTCTTGTCGCATGGATGAGGACTTCGCTGGCTGGATGAAGATAGAAGAGGCCGTCTGGATGAAGACTTATTGCCGCATGGATGATGACTTCGCCGGCTGGATGGATCCTTCAAGTGGGACTTCAACAACTGTAAGTGGATCTTTGGGGGTTAGTGTTAGGTTCTTTTAAGGGTTATTTGGGTGGGGTTTTTTTTAGATTAGGGTTTGGGCACTTCAACCCCTGGAGGTGCGGCAAAGCATTCTTTTTATTCCGGCACTGCCGTTATCCACTTAGTCTCTGGGGGGGGGGGGGCTTTTTTTTATAGGGCTATTAGATCAGGTGTAATTCTTTTTTATTTTTGATAATTTGTTTGTTATTTTTCGTAATTTAGTGTTTGTTTTTTGTAATTTAGTTATTTTTTTTTGTAATTAGATAGTTTTTGTAATTTTTAGAGTAGTGTTAGGATTTTTTAATGTGTAGTTTAGTTTTATTTAATTGATAGTTAGTTTAATTTTAGTTTAATAATTATAATAGTTTAATTGTTTAAAATTCATTTTTTAAATTTGACAGGTAAGTTTTAATTTAATTTAAGATAGGGAAATTTTAATTTTAATATAAAGTTAGGGGATCGTTAAGTTTAGGGGTTAATAGTTTATTTTAGTATATTCCGTTGTGGGGGGCTTTCAGTTTAGGGGTTAATAGTTTATTTTAATTTATTTTGTTGTGGGAGGCTTGCGGTTTAGGGGTTAATAGGTTTATTATAGAGGCGGTGTGGGCAGACGGCAGATTAGGGGTTAATAATATTTAATTAGTGTTAGCTATGCGGGAGGGCAGCGGTTTAGGGGTTTATAGGTTTATTATAGTGGCGACGATGTCAGGGAGCGGCAGAATAGGGGTTAATACATTTTATTAGTTGCTGCGATGTCGGGAGCGGCAGATTAGGGGTTAATAATAATAAGATAGATAGCTAGATAGATAGATAGATAGATAGATAGATAGATAGATAGAGGAATAGATAGATGGAGGGATAGATAGATAGAAAGATGAGAGATAGACATTTAGAAACAGATAGCATCTGTATAGGGTCCTCCTTTAAATAAAATACAGTGTTATACGATATATATATATACAAAGGTTGTGAAATGTAAGAAAAAAGATGACCAAGATCAGTATTTACATACACGGATAAAAGTTATGACATGCTTCCCAATTCCACAATACTCCTTTTGGTAGATTATGTCACAACAAATATGTATATTAAAGGATAAACAAGTATAGGGCATTTTAAAACACAAAATATTGCAAGCTGATAATATTCATGCCAGCTGGTCACCAATAACAAAAAACAAGCACAGGGTAAGATTAATGGCTAGAACATGATGTAACTTTTCTTTCTCTTTCCTTAGGTTGAGGAACAGCCAGTGTATGAAATAAATCTATACATGTATTTGTACTTTGTCATATTCATCATTTTTGGAGCTTTCTTCACTCTCAACCTTTTTATTGGTGTTATTATCGACAACTTCAACCAGCAAAAGAAAAAGATAAGTATCAAACAAGCTTTACAAGTAGATGTTAACTTAAAGGGACAGTCAAGTATAAATTAAACTTTCATTATTCAGATAGGACTTTTAATTTGAATCAACTTTCCAATTTACTTTTATCATCAAATTTGCTTTTTTCTCTTGGTATTCTTAGTTTAAACTAAACATAGGTAGGCTCATATGCTAATTTCTAAGCCTTTGAGGGCTGCCTCTTATCACAGGCTTTTTAAATCTCTTTTCAACACAAAGAGACAGAAAGTACACATGGGCCATATAGATAACACTGTGTCCAGGCACAAGGGGGTTATTTAAGATTTAGCACAAACCAATGCTAAATTTAAGACAATAGATAATAAACAGTCACAGTCATGTGATCAGGGCCTGGAAGAAGGTTCCTAGATACAAGGTAATCAGAGGTAAAAAGTATATTAATATAACTGTGTTGGTTATGCAAAACTGGGGAATGGGTAATAAAGGGATTATCTATCTTTTAAAACAATAACAATTCTATGGTAGACTGTCCCTTTAATGATAGGTATAGTGAAACATTTCACATACTGTCTTCTGTAATATGGTGAAGTACTATTCCCTTTGGCTGAATTGTAAAGTTTTTTTTAATAAATGTTATAACATTTTAAAGCATTTACTTTGTCATGTAAAATAATGGAGGCTGGTGAGCTGCTTGTAACATTTTATTTTCTATTATACTTTGGAGGAAAGGACATCTTCATGACTGAGGAGCAGAAGAAATATTACAATGCCATGAAAAAACTTGGATCAAAGAAACCACAGAAACCAATACCAAGACCACTGGTAAAATAGCAATTTACATAGTTTGTGTCCAGAAAAGTATCAGTGTACATATAAGTAATAATGTTAAATAGGAACCAATGTCTAGCTTCTTAAAGGGACATGATACCCAAATCTTGAGGCACATTAAAGTGATGCAGCATAGCTGTAAAAAGCTGACCAGAAAATATCACCTGAACATCTCTGTGTAAAAAGGAAGATATTTCCCCTCAAAATATCTTAAGTATTCAAACCCACTGTAAAGAGACTTTAAGCAGCCATTCAGTATGCTTGTCCCAGGACAAGCTAGGGAGTGAGCATCTGTCATGTGCAGGCACAGTCATGTTATTTTCCTATTCAGATCTCAGCAAAGGCAACGCATTACCTTAGCACTGCTGATTGGCTATTGGTTTTTATATGTTTTGTTTTTCCAACTCGCAGCTGAAGTAAAACTGTTTAAACAGCACTTACTCTGGTAAGCTGAATACATTTTGAGGTAAAAATCTTCCCTTTTTTACATAGAGATGTTCCGGTGATATTTGCATTATCAGCTTTTTACAGTTATGCTGCATCACTTTAAAGTGATTTAGCATATGAGTATTATGTCCCATTAACCTCTATAACCAACTCTAGGAAATGCTTATATGAAGAGAATGGATCTGCTAATAACTAGGCACAGGAAAGATTTAGTGTGTGAAATAAAGTGATGTGATTTTTCCCCCTGTAGATCTCATACTGAGATTTCAGCTTTCTTCTATGTCATTGCTTATTAAGGGCCAGATTATGAGTGGAGCACAAATGTTTGCGAGTGAGTGTTTTCGCTCGTCTGGCTTATTGCTTGTATTAAGAGTTGAAAGTAAATGTGATCGCTTGCGTGCAATCAAGATTTACGCGACAATGATTAACGTGACTTCAGAGCTCTGAAGCACTGATTGACTAAAATGCAAGTCTGTGAAAATAACTGAAATAAGGGGGCAGTCTGCAGAGGCTTAGATACAAGGTAATCACAGAGGTAAAAAGTATATTAAGATAACTGTGTTGGTTGCATCACAAATACTATAATAAATTTATTAACCCCTAATCTGCCGCTCCCGACATTGCCGCCACTAATAAAATTTATTAACCCCTATTCCACCGCTCCCCGACATCTTCACCACTATACTATAGTTATTAATCCCTAAACCGCCGCCCTCCCGCATCGCAAACACTATTTAAATATTATCAACCCCTAATCTGCCGTCTGCCCACATCGTCCCTGCTATACTAAAGTTATTAAGCCCTACACTGCCATCACTATAATAAACCTATTAACCCCTAAACCGAAAGCCCCCCACAATGAAAAATAATAAATTAAACTATTAACTCCTATACCAAAAGCCCCCCACATCGCAATAAACTAATTTAAACTAGTAACCCCTAAACCTAATGCCCCCCTAACGTTATATTAAAATTAAATTTTCCCTATCTTAAATTAAATTTAAACTTACCTGTCAAATTAAAAAAAAACTAAGTTTAAACTAACAATTAAACTAATATAATTATTAAACTAAAATTAAACAAACTACCAATTAAATAAACTAAACTACACATTAAAAAAATCCTAACACTACTCTAAATATTAAGTACGGCTATATTATGAGTTGTGCGTTAGGCTAAAAAAGCAGTGTTAAGAGGTCCTAACGTTGCTTTTTTACGCCCACTGGTATTACGAGTCTTGAAGGTTTAGGGCAGTGCTTTCCAAACTGTGTGTCGGGACACACTAGTGTGTCGGCAGCAGTGTGTAGGTGTGTCCCTGCTTCAGCACAAATTCTTTTAAATTTAATATATTTTTTTTATTTTTTTTGGGTTTCTGACTTTCCGCCTGCCTGCTATGCATATCACATGGTTGACATGTGATTGATACCTAGAGGGTCACAGATCATCTTAACCTATTGGCGCAGCTCAGTGGGAACTGAAACTATTCCCATTGGCGGCTTTGGCAGCACATTGCCTCCTGACTGCACGTGTAGTCTCCTTAATTGGCTCGTGACTGCATGTGTAGTCAGTGAGTGGGACAGCAGTGTGTTTGCAGCGTGGGCAGTAGTCAATCGGACTCACCGAGCTCTGAGGGCGGCAACTTAAATGCTGAGCTGAAGTCAGTGAGGGTTTTTTTTTGCAACTAGCTCCCAGTAGTGCATTGCTACTCCTGCTCTTCATATATGGATAGGAAGGGGAAGCTTAAAAGTGCTTGATGATGAAATGTGAGTGTCTTTATCTAATATTCCACCAAATATTCAGAAATTGTGTTCATCTCATCAACCTCATACATCCCATTAAAATAGTAAGTAGAATTTATTTTTATTCTTGCACATACTTACATACTGTTACTTGTAAATACATTTCATTATTATACCATTTATGTATGTGTCCTTATCTCTTAAAACAAGTTAGTTTAAAATCCAGTTTGCCAGTACAACTAAATTACTGTGTCGCGAAATTATGTAGGTCTAAAAAGTGTGTCGCCAACATGAAAAGTTTGGAAAACTCTGGTTTAGGGGCACTGCACACTTTTTTGGCCTTACCGCAAAACGACTTACGTAAACTTCGTAATGTCTTTTTTCTATGGGACTTCTATAGCGCCGGTATTACGAGTCTGTCCTGGGAGGCCAAAAAGTGAGCGGTACACCCTCTCCTGTCAAGATCCCTAACATATTTAAAAGTCAGTAGTTAAGAGTTTTATGGTACAACGCCGTAGCAAAAAACTCATAAATAAAGTGCTAAAAAGTACACTAACACCCATCAACTACCTATTAACCCCTAAACCGAGGCCCAATATGATTTTTTCTACCTTAATTCCAATTGGCTGATAGAATTCTATCAGCCAATCGGAAGCTAAGGGACGCCATCTTGGATGACACTTAAAGGTACCTTCATTGTGTTTTAGTCGTCGCCAGAAGAGGATGCTCCGCGTCGGATGTCTTGAAGATGGACCCGCTCTACGCCGGATGGATGAAGATAGAAGATGCCGTCTGGATGAAGACTTCTGCCCGTCTGGAGGACCACTTCTGCCCGGCTTGGATGAAGACTTCTGCCCGTCTGGAGGACCACTTCTGCCCGGCTTGGATGAAGACTTTTACCTTCGGCTTGGATGAATACGTCTCCCGGTAAGTCGATCTTCAGGGGGTTAGTGTTAATTTTTTTTAAGGGTGCATTGGGTAGGTTTTATTTTTTAGATTAGGGTTTGGCCGGCAAAAGAGCTAACTGCCCTTTTAAGGGCAATACCCATCCAAATGCCCTTTTCAGGGCAATGGGGAGTTTAGGTTTTTTTTAGATAGTATTTTATTTGGGGGGGTGGTTGTGTGGGTGATGGGTTTTACTGTTGGGGGGGTTGTTTGTATTTTTTTTTTACAGGTAAAAGAGCTGATTACTTTGGGGCAATGCCCAACGAAAGGCCCTTTTAAGGGCTATTGGTAGTTTAGTTTAGGCTAGGTTTTTTTTTTATTTCGGGTGGGGGGGGGTTATTTTAATAGGGCTATTAGATTAGGTGTAATTAGTTTAAATTTCTGTAATTTGTTTATTATTTTCTGTAATTTAGTGTTTTTTTTGTACTTTAGCTAATTTAATTTAGGTAATTGTATTTAATTTAGTTAATTTATTTAATTATAGTGTAGTGTTAGGTGTTAGTGTAACTTAGGTTAGGTTTTATTTTACAGGTAAATTTGTATTTATTTTAGATAGGTAGTTATTAAATAGTTAATAACTATTTAATAACTATTCTACCTAGTTAAAATAAATACAAACTTGCCTGTAAAATAAAAATAAATCCTAAACTAGCTACAATGTAACTATTAGTTATATTGTAGCTAGCTTAGGTTTTATTTTACAGGTAAGTATTTAGTTTTAAATAGGAATAATTTAGTTAATGATAGGAATATTTATTTAGATTTATTTAAATTATATTTAAGTTAGTGGATGTTAGGTTTAGGGATTAATAACTTTAATATAGTGGCAGCGACGTTGGGGGCAGCAGATAAGGGGTTAATAAATTAATGTAGGTGGCGATGATGTTAGGGATGGCAGATTAGGGGTTAATAATATTTAACTAATGTTTGCGAGGCAGAAGTGCGGCAGTTTAGGGGTTAATATGTTTATTATAGTGGCGGCGACGTTGGGGCAGCAGATTAGGGGTTAATAAGTGTAGGTAGGTGGCGGCAATATTGGGGATGGCAGATTAGGGGTTAATAAATATAATGTAGGTGGTGGCGATATTGGGGGCAGCAGATTAGGGGTTCATAAGTATAATGTAGGTGGCGGCGGTGTCCAGAGCGGCAGATTAAGGGTTAATAAGTATAATATTGGTGTCGGCGATGTCGGGGCGGCAGATTAGGGGTTAATAAGTGTAAGATTAGGGGTGTTTAGACTCGGGGTTCATGTTAGGGTGTTAGGTGTAAACATAACTTTTATTTCCCCATAGGAATCAATGGGGTTGCGTTACTGAGCTTTACGCTGCTTTTTTGCAGCCGGCTCTCCCCATTGATGGGGAAATCGTGCATGAGCACGTTACACCAGCTCGCCGCTGACTTAAGCTGCGCTGGTATTGGAGTGCGGTAATGAGCACATTTTTGCTCAACGCTTACTTCTTGTCTTTTAACGATGGGCTTCTGAAAACTCGTAATACCAGCGCTGCAGGTAAGTGAGCGGTGAGGGAAAACTGCTCGTTAGCACCGCACAGCCTCTAACGCAAAACTCGTAATCTAGGTGAAAGTATCTAATTAAAAAAAAAAAAAGACTAAATTACAAAAAATAAACACTAAATTACGGAAAATAACAAACAAAATTATCAAAAATAAAAAAGAATTACACCTAATCTAATAGCCCTATCAAAATAAAAAAGCTCACCCTAAATAAAAAAAAATTAGCCTACAATAAACTACAAATGTCCCTTAAAAGGGAAAAGGGCATCTGTATGGGCATTTAGCTCTTTTGCTGCCCAAACCCTAATCTAAAAAAAAACCAACACCCATAAAACCCTTAAAAAACCTAACACGAACTCCCGACGATCCACTTACATTTTTTAAAGTCCCGCTTGAACGATCTTCATCCCGGCAGAGAAGTCCTCATCCAGGCGGCGAGAAGTCTTCAACTAGGCGGCCTCTTCAATCTTCATCCCAGCGGCAAAGTCCTCATCCAAGCAGCGAGAAGTCTTCATCCAGACGGCCTCTTAAATCTTTATCCAGACGGCATCTTCTATCTTGATCCCAGTGGTGCGAAGCAGGTCCATCCTGAAGAAATCCGGCGCAATGATGAATCAGTCAATAAAATGAGAGCTGCTTAAATCCTATTGGCTGATTTGAACAGCCAATAGGATTTAAGCAGCTCTCATTCTATTGGCTGATTCATCATCAAATAGAATTAGAGCTGCTTAAATCCTATTGGCTGAATTGAACAGCCAATAGTATTTTAGCAGCTCTCATTCTATTGGCTGATTCAAATATTTCAGCCAATAGGAATGCAAGGGACTCCATCTTGAATCGCGTACCTTGCATTGTAGATTCAGTGTACGACAGTGACCGTATGAAGAGGATGCTCCGCTCCGGATGTCTTCAGGATGGACCCGCACCACGCAGCCAAGATCAAGAAAGAAGATGCCGCCTGGATGAAGACTTCTCGCCGCTTGGATGAGGACTTTGCCGCCGGGATGAAGATTGAAGAGGCCAACTGGATGAAGACTTCTTGCTGCCTGGATGAGGACTTCTCCGCCGGGATGAAGATCGTTCAAGCGGGACTTCAAAAACTGTAAGTGGATCATCGGGGGTTATTGTTAGGTTTTTTTTTTATGTTTTTTTGGGTGTTTTTTTTTTAGATTAGGGTTTTGGCAGCAAAAGAGCTAAATGCCCTTTCTTTCATGTAATTGTCAAGAGTCTATGAACTAATGACGTATGGGATATACAATCCTACCAGGAGGGGCAAAGTTTCCCAAACCTCAAAATGCCTATAAATACACCCCTCACCACACCCACAATTCAGTTTTACAAACTTTGTCTCCTATGGAGGTGGTGAAGTAAGTTTGTACTAAGATTTCTAAGTTGATATGCGCTTCTCAGCATTTTGAAGCCCGATTCCTCTCAGAGTACAGTGAATGTCAGAGGCATGTGAAGGGAATATCACCTATTGAATGCAATGGTTTTCCTCACGGGGATCTATTTCATAGGTTCTCTGTTATCGGTCGTAGAGATTCATCTTCTACCTCCCTTTTCAGATCGACGATATACTCTCATATTCCATTACCTCTACTGATAACCTTTTCAGTACTGGTTTGGCTATCTGCTATATATGAATGGGTATCTTTTGGTAAGTATGTTTTCATTACTTAAGACACTCTCAGCTATGGTTTGGCACTTTATGTATTTATATAAATTTCTAAATATATGTATTGTACTTATATTTGCCATTATTCAGGTTTTCAGTATATTTCCTTTTGCAGACTGTCATTTTCATATCTGGGAAATGCATTTTTTAGGAAAATTTATTTCTTATCTGGGGTTTAGTCTCTTTTTTCAAATTGACTGTCTTTTAAATTCGCGGGCAGAATTAGGCTCGCGAGGGCACAAAATGCCAAAGTTTTTTGCGAAATTCTTGGTGCGAGATTTTTTTGGCGCAAAGTTACGTTTGTTGACGCAAATTAGTCATTTCCGGCGTCTTAGTTGACGCTGTGTCTTTCACAAGGTTGCGTCATCTGTGATGCAAGTGTGTCATTTCTGGACGTTTTTGGTGCCAAAAAATATTTTTCTGTTTGTGTGCGTCATACTTGGCGCCAAATATTTTCATTATTTAAGACCCCATTCCTATATGCCTCTTGCCTTTTATCTCTATCAGAGGGCTATGCTGTTTGCATTTTTTCCCATTCCTGAAACTGCCATATAAGGAAATTGATAATTTTGCTTTATATCTTGTTTTTTTTTCTCTTACATTTGCAAGATGTCTCAATCTGATCCTGTCTCAGAAATCACTGTTGGAACCCTGCTGCATGATAACAGTTCTACCAAAGCTAAGCGCATTTGTTGTAAACTTGTGGAGGTTATTTCTCCAGCTGTGGTTTGTAATAGTTGTCATGATAAACTTTTACATGCAGAGAATGTATCAATCAGTAGTAGTTCATTACCTGTTGCTGTTCCCTCAACATCTAATGCACAAGATATACCTGTAAATTTAAAAGAATTTATTTCTGATTCTTTTCAGAAGGCTTTGTCTGCCATCCCGCCTTCTAATAAACGTAAAAGGTCTTTTAAAACTTCTCATAAAGTTGATGAAATTTCAAATGACCGGCAACATGCTGAATTATCCTGCTCTGATGAGGATCTATCTTGTTCAGAAGATCCTACCTCAGATTTTGACACTGACAAATCTTCTTATTTATTTAAAATGGAGTATATTCGTTCGTCTTTGTTAAAAGAAGTGTTGATTACATTGGATATTGAGGAAACTAGTCCTCTTGATATTAAAACTAGTAAACGTTTAAATTCTGTTTATAAACCTCCTGTGTTTACTCCAGATGTTTTTCCAGTTCCTGATGCTATTTCTGAGGAATGGAATAGGCCTGGTACTTCTTTTATTCCTTCTTCAAGGTTTAAACAAATTGTATCCTTTGCCAGCAGTTACTTTAGAGTTTTGGGAAAAGATCCCCAAAGTTGATGGGGCTATCTCTACTCTTGCTAAACGTACTACTATTCCTACGGAAGATAGTACTGCTTTTAAAGATCCTTTAGATAGGAAACTTGAATCTTATCTAAGGAAAGCCTATTTATATTCATGTCATCTTCTCAAGCATGCAATTTCTTTGGCTGATGTTTCAGCTGCTTCAACTTTTTGGTTGGAGACTTTAGCACAACAAGTATTGGATCCTGAATTGTCTAGCATTGTTAACTTGATTCAACATGCTAATAATTTTATTTGTGATGCCATTTTTTATATCATCATAATTGATGTTAAATCTATGTCTTTAGCTATTTTAGCTAGAAGAGCTTTGCGGCTTAAATCTTGGAATGCTGACATGACTTCTAAGTCCAGATTGCTATCTCTTTCTTTCCAAGGTAATAAGTTATTTGGTTCTCATTTCGATTTAATAATTTCAACTGTCACTGGGGGGAAGGGAGTTTTTTTGTCTCAGGATAAAAGACCTAAGGGTAAATCTAAAGCTTCTAACCGTTTTCTTTCCTTTCGACAAAATAAGGAACAGAAACCTAATCCTTCCCCCAAGGAATCTGTTTCCGGTTGAAAGCCTTCCTCAAATTGGAATAAATCCAAGCCATTTAAGAGTTCAAAGCCAGCCCCCAAGTCTGCATGAAGGTGCGGCCCTCATTCCAGCTCAGCTGGTAGGGGGCAGATTAAGATTTTTCAAAGATGTTTGGACCAATTCGGTTCAAAATCATTGGATTCAGAGTATTGTCACTCAGGGGTACAGAATAGGAATCAGAGTAAGACCGCCTGTGAGAAGATTTTTTTTCTCTCACGAATTCCAGCAAACCCAGTAAAGGCTCAGGCTTTCCTGAAGTGTGTTTCAGACCTGGAGTTATCAGGGGTAACCATGCCAGTTCCGTTTCAGGAACAGGGTCTGGTATTTTATTCAAATCTATTCATTGTCCCAAAGAAAGAAAATCCATTCAGACCAGTTCTAGATCTGAAAATTTTGAATCGTTATGTAAGAGTACCAACTTTCAAAATGGTAACTATAAGGACTATTCTGCCTTTTGTTCAGCAAGGGCATTATATGTCCACAATAGACTTACAGGATGCATATCTTCATATTCCGATTCATCCAGATCATTATCATTTTCTGTGATTCTCTTTTCTAGACAAGCATTACCAATTTGTCGCTCTTCCTTTTGGCCTAGCGACAGCTCCAAGAATCTTTTCAAAGGTTCTTGGTGCCCTACTCTCTGTAATCAGAGAATGGGGTATTGCAGTGTTTCCTTATTTGGACGATATCTTGGTACTAGCTCAGTCTTTACATTCTGCAGAATCTCACACAAATCAACTAGTGTTGTTTCTTCAAAGACATGGTTGGAGGATCAATTTACCAAAAAGTTCCTTGATTCCTCAGACAAGGGTCACCTTTTTAGGTTTCCAGATAGATTCAGTTTCCATGACTCTGTCTCTAACAGACAAGAGACAATTAAAATTGGTTTCAGCTTGTCAGAACCTTTAGTCTCAATCATTCCCTTCAGTACAATCATACAATCTCAATCATTCCCTTCAGTAGCTATGTGCATGGAAGTTTTAGGTCTCATGACTGCAGCATCGGACGCGATCCCCTTTGCTCGTTTTCATATGAGACCTCTCCAGCTTTGTATGCTGAATCAATGGTGCAGGGATTATACTGTCACGATCGCTCTGCTGCTGATCGCTTTCTCCTCCTTGCATGTGTCGGTGCGGTAGCGCTTCCTTGATTGCCTAGCAACCCTGTTTCGCACCGGCCCCTTCTGCTGACGTCAGAAGGTCTTCTTATTCTAGCGTCTCCTCTCCTCGGTGCCTGTTTGTTCTAATTACCCGGCTTGTGAGTACCTTTTGAACCTCTTGTCTTATTTGAATTGCTGGCTTGTTTAACTTCAACCCTGCTTAACCCCTACCTGCCTGATTCCTGATAACTGGACATTGCTTGTTTGATAATTCTACTGGTTAACCCCAATCTGCCTGATTACACGTTGCTGGACATTGCTTGTTTGACAATTCTACTGGTTAACCCCAAACTGCCTGATTACATGTTGCTGGAACTTTGCTTGCTAGACTATTCTACTGTTTAACCCCAAACTGCCTGATTACACGTTGCTGGAACTTTGCTTGCTAGACTTTTCTAATGTTTAACCCCAAACTGCCTGATAACACGTTGCTGGACATTGCTTGTTTGATAATTCTACTGGTTAACCCCAATCTGCCTGATTACACTTTGCTGGAACTTTGCTTGCTAGACTATTCTACTGTTTAACCCCAAACTGCCTGATTACACGTTGCTGGTCATTGCTTGTTTGACAATTCTACTGGTTAACCCCAAACTGCCTGATTACACGTTGCTGGACATTGCTTGTTTGATAATTCTATTGGTTAATCCTTATCTGCCTGATTACACGTTGCTGGACATTGCTTGCTTGATTACTCTACTGGTTAACCCCTACCTGCCTGATTACACGTTGCTGGATATTGCTTGCTTGATTACTCTTTTGGTTAACCTATCTACACGAAGTTTCTTCTCCTGACCCTGATGTGCCAACTTCCAGTTTATTTCAGTGAGTATATTACTGTAGCTGTCGCAGAGTCAGGTCCTGGTATATACTCACAGTGCTAGGGTGTTTACAAACTTCATTCTAGCATTTGGGTCTAACTCTGGACTTAACCTATCCTGACATATACAAGGATATCACAATTAATATCCTTAAATTCCAATGTTCAACTATCTCTGACTTGGTGGTTAGATCACCATCGTATAGTTCTAGGGGCCTCTTTGGTTCATCCAACCTGGACTGTAATCACAACAGATGCAAGTCTTTCAGGTTGGGGAGCTGTTTGGGGATCTCTGACAGCACAAGGGGTTTGGAAATCTTAAGAGGCGAGATTACCAATCAATATGTTGAAGAGAGAACCATTCATTTGCTTTCAGACAGACAATATCACAGCTGTGGCATATGCCAATCATCAGGGTGGGACTCACAGTCCCCTAGCTATGAAAGAAGTATCTCGAATACTTTCTTGGGCGGAATCCAGCTCTTGTCTAATTTCTGCGGTACATATCCCAGGTGTAGACAATTGGGAAGTGGATTATCTCAGCCGTAAGACTTTACATCCGGGGGAGTGGTCCCTCCATCCAGATGTGTTTTCTCAGATTGTTCAGATGTGGGGTCTTCCAGAAATAGATCTGATGGCTTCTCATCTAAACAAGAAACTTCCCAGGTACCTGTCCAGTTCCAGGGACCTTCAGGTGATAGCAGTGGATGCGTTGACACTTCCTTGGTGTTACTAACCTGCTTATATTTTCCCACCTCTAGTTCTTCTTCCAAGAGTGATCTCCAAAATCATCATGGAACAGTTGTTTGTATTGCTCGTAGCTCCAGCATGGCCTCACAGGTTTTGGTATGCGGATCTTGTTTGAATGTCCAGTTGCCAACCTTGGCCTCTTCCATTAAGGCCGGACCTTCTGTCTCAAGGTCCATTTTTCCATCAGGATCTCAAATCATTAAATTTGAAGGTATGGAAATTGAACGCCTAGTGCTTAGTCATAGAGGTTTCTCTGACTCAGTGATTAATACTATGTTACAGGCTCCTAAATCTGTTTCTAGAAAGATTTATTATCGAGTTTGGAAGACTTATATTTCATGTTGTTCTTCTCATAAATTCGCTTGGCATTCTTTCATAATTCCTAGAATTTTACAGTTTCTTCAGGATGGTTTGGATAAAGGTTTGTCTGCAAGTTCCTTGAAGGGACACATCTCTGCTCTTTCTGTCTTATTTCACAGAAAGATTGCTATGCTTACTGATATTCACTGTTTTGTACAGGCTTTGGTTCGTATCAAGCCTGTCATTAAATCAATCTCTCCTCCTTGGAGTCTTAATTTGGTTTTAAAAGGCTTTACAGGTTCCTCCATTTGAGCCTATGCATTCTTTGGACATTAAACTACTTTTTTGGAAAGTGTTGTTCCTTTTGGCCTTTTCTGATTTTTCATCAGGATAAGGTGGTTTTGTGGACTTCATTTAAATTCTTACTATTACTAAATTCTTAATAGAGAAATTGTTGTCCCTTCCTTGTGTCCTAATCCTAAAAATTCTTTGGAGAAATCCTTACATTCTGGTAAGAGCTTTGAAATATTATGTTGAAGCTACTAAAGATTTCAGGAAGACTTCTAGTCTATTTGTTATCTTTTCTGGTTCTAGGAAAGGTCAGAAGGCTTTGGCCGTTTCCTTGGCATTGTGGTTAAAGCTTTTTTGGAGTTGGGTCAAGCCCCGACTCATAGAATTACAGCTCATTCTACTAGATCAGTCTCCACTTCGTGGGCTTTTAAGAATGAAGCTTCAGTTGATCAGATTTGCAAAGCAGCAACCTGGTCTTCTTTGAATACCTTTACTAAATTCTACCGTTTTGATGTATTCGCTTCTTCAGAAGCAGTTTTTGGTAGAAAAGTTCTTCAGGCAGCTGTTTCAGTTTGATTCTTCTGCTTATGTTTTAAGTTTTTTCTTTTCATTTCATGAGAATTATCTTATATTTTGGGTTGTGGATTATTTTTTTTCAGCGAAAAATGACTGTTTTTATTTTTATCCCTCCCTCTCTAGTGACTCTTGTGTGGAGTTCCACATCTTGGGTATTGCTATCCCATACGTCACTAGCTCATGAACTCTTGCCAATTACATGAAAGAAAACATAATTTATGTAAGAACGTAACTGATAAATTAATTCTTTCATATTGGCAAGAGTCCATGAGGCCCTCCCTTTTTTATGGTGGTTATGATTTTTTTGTATAAAGCACAATTATTTCAAAATTCCTTAGTTGATGCTTTTTACTCCTTTCTCTATCACCCCACTACTTGGCTATTCGGTAAACTGAATTGTGGGTGTGGTGAGGGGTGTATTTATAGGCATTTTGAGGTTTGGGAAACTTTGCCCCTCCTGGTATGATTGTATATCCCATACGTCACTATCTCATGGACTCTTGCCAATATGAAAGAAATGAATTTATCAGGTAAGTTCTTACATAAATTATGTTTTAAAGAGCGATGTCCATACAAATGCCCTTTTCAGGGCAATGGGTAGCTTAGGTTTTTTAGATAGTTTTTTTTATTTTGGGGGGGTGGGGGGTTGTAATGTTGGTTGGTATTTGTATTTTTTATTCACAAAAAGAGCTGATATCTTTAGGACAATGCACTACAAAAGGCCCTTTTAAGGGCCATTGGTAGTTTATACTAGATTAGGTTTTTTATTTTGGGGTGTTTTTTAATGGGTATTAGAATAGGAATAATTTTTTATTATTTTTGATAATTTGTTTGTTATTTTGTGTAATGTATTTTTTTAAGAGGTGTTTGTTTTTTGTAGCAAAAGAACTCTTTAACTTAGGGCAATGCCCAAAAGGCCCTTTTAAGGGCCCTTGGTAGTTTGGGGGTGGGGGTTTGTATACTGTTAGGGGTGTTTTTTTTGTATCAAAAGAGCTGTTTAACTTAGGGCAATGCCCTACAAAAGGCCCTTTTAAGCCCTTTGTAGTTTATTCTATATTAGGCTTTTTTATTTTGGGCTGTTTTTTTTTTTTTTTAAAGGGTATTAGAATAGGAATAATTTATTTATTTTTTGGATAATTTTGTGTTTTTGTTTTTTTTTTGTAATGGTAGGTTTTTTTATTTTTTGTAATTTTAGGTTTTAGTGTAAGGTAGCTTAGCTTTTATTTCACAGGTAATTTTGTATTTATTTTAACTAGGTAGTTATTGCATAGTTAATAACTATTTACTAACTAGTCTACCATAAATACAAATTTACCTGTGAAATAAAATTAAAACCTAAGCTAGCTACAATATAACTATTAGTTATATTGTAGCTAGCTTCGGTTTTATTTTACAGGTAAGTATTTAGTTTTAAATTGGTATTATTTAGTTAATAATTGTACATTTAATTTAGATCTATTTTAATTATGTTAAAGTTAGGGGATGTTAGGACTAGGGTTACTTTAGGGTTAGGTTTAGGGTTATTGTTAGTGTTAGGTTTAGGGGTAGGTGTAGGGGTTAATATAGTTTAATTTAGGTTGGTGCAATGTGGGGAGCTGGTGGTTTAGGGGTTAATAGTTTTATTTAGTGGTAGTGATGTGGGAGGCCAGAGGTTTAGGGGTTAATAACTTTATTTAGTTGTGGCGATGTCAGGGAGCGGTGGAATAGGGGTTAATAACTTTAATATAGTGGCGGCGATGTTGGGGTGCGGCGGAATAGGGGTTAATACCTTTATTTAGGTGGCGGCGATATCGGGAGTGTCAGATTAGGGTTAATAACTGTAGGTAGGTGTTGGCGATGTTGGGGGCAGCAGATTAGGGGTGTTTAGACGTGGGGTTTATGTTAGGGTGTTAGGTTTAAACGTTAGTTTCTTTTCCCCATAGACATCAATGGGGCTGCGTTACGGAGCTTTCCTTTCCGCGATCGCAGGTGTTAGACTTTTTTCTGACCCGCTCTCCCCATTGATGTCTATGGGGAAAGCGTGCACGAGCATGTCAAAACAGCGCTTGTTTTTGGTGCAGTATGGAGGTTAAAAGCACCATATCACCCGCACAAGCCAGTTTTTTTAAAACTTGTAATGGCAGCGCTATAGGGGATTAAATAACGCCAATTTTGTTGCATTCGTTAATTTCCCTATAGCGCTCAAAACTCATAATCTAGGCGTATGTATTTACTGGAAGTATTTCACATAGCAGAATATGTTTTATGTTTTTTTATATATATATTCCTATATATATATATATATATATATATATATATATATATATATATATATTTATATATATATACCTATTATTATTTATGTATAAAGCGCCAAACAGATTCCGCAGTGCTGTCCATGGGTACAAAGATACAAGTTTAGTACAAGACAATATAAAAGACCCCAGACACAGTTTAACAAACAAATACAAGGGGAATTGAGGGCTCTGTTCCCGTGTGAACTTACAATCTAGATGGGTAGGAGGGTGAGAAACAGGAGGCGGGGACTGCAAACATGAGAGTGATGTTAGTGTGGAGTCTGACAGCTTGAGGAAGTGCATTCCAGATGGTTGGTGCCGCACGAGAGAAGTCCTGTAGTCTAGCATGGGAGGAGGTGATGTAGAAGATGCAAGGAGCAGGTCATTGTTGGATCTTAGGGGGCGGGCTTGAGTATATTTGTTGATAAGTGAGGACAGGTGGGGGAGGGGGGGTGTTGGTAAGGGCATTGTAGGTCAGGGTAAGGATTTAATTCTGCTGTGAATGGGAAGCCAGGGAAGGGACTCGCAGAGAGGTGCAGCAGATACAGAGCGTCGGGAGAGGTGGATTAGCCTAGCAGAGGCATTTAGGATGGATTGAAGAGGGGAGAGGCGTGAGAGAGGGAGGCCAGTTAGTAAGTTATTACAGTAGACAAGTCGGGAAATTACCAGGGAGTGGATTGGCTGTTTAGTAGTTTCTACACAGAAACGGACAAATTTTGGAGATATTTCGTAGGTGGTTGTGACAGGATGAAGAGAGCAATTGGATGTGGGGTATGAAGGACAGATTGTAGTCAAGTGTAACTCCTAGGCAGCGGACTTGGGGTGATGGGGAGATAGTGGTGTCACCAACAGTGATTGAAAAGTTAGAAACTTTTAGAATTAGATGGAGGGATTAAAAGGAGCTCAGTCTTGGACATGTTGATTTTTAGGTGGTAAGAGGCCATCCAGGAAGAATTGCCAGATAAGCAGACACTGATGTGAGAAAGGACAGAAGGAGAGAGTGCATGGGTAGATAGGTAGATCTGAGTATCATCAGCATAGAGGTGATAGTTGAAGCCATAGCTACGGAGTTTACCCAGTGAGGAAGTATAAATAGAGAAGAGTAGACGACCCAGAACAGAGCCTTGAGGTACTCCAACAGACAGAGGCAATGGATAAGAGGAGTCACCAGCAAAAGGTTTGGAAAGTTGGAGAGGATCCACAGTGTGCAGATTTCTACAGGTGCGGGTGTGAGGGGGAGAAGTAGGTTTAGCTTTTATATTAAGATTAAAGGTGAGCAGATGGTGATCTGAGAAAGGAAATGGGCGACAGGTGACGTCAGCCAGAGAGCAGAGGTAAGAGAATACCAGATCAATAGAGTGTCCGCCGCGGTGAGTAGGGAATAGAATGGATTGTGAGAGACCAAAGGAGTTTGTGAGTGAGAGAAGCCTATATATAATCATGTATGTATATAGGTATAAATATATATTGTACCAAAATACCATCAGATATATGTAGAAATATGTATTTATTAATAAATAGAACGTATTCTTCTATGTCAAGAACATTGTAATGTGTAATATTCATATTTTCATGTTGGGTTAGCGCACATGAGAATATGTGATCAGGTTTGCGCATGAGTAGACTTTTGTGGGGGAACATGCATGCAATATTCTAAGTTCGGCTTTTTGCGCTTGTTGGGTTATTGTGCAAGCGGAAAAAGTTTACTTTCAACTCATAATATGCATAATATGAGCGCTATACGGCCATTGCAAAAAGTTTACTTCTAGCGCAATTAGCGCTCGAGCGGGAGCATTAATTGGCACGCCACTTGTAATCTGGTCCTTATTTTTTTTTCTCTTTATCTTGTATTTATTTCTTACAATTGTTCTCTTTTTCTCTCCCTTTATATGTCTTTTGTTGTCATTTTTGTTTCTTTTTATTGTCCGTCATATCTTCCTGATCTGCATCTGACAGAACAAAATCCAAGGTCTGGTGTATGATTTTGTCTCCAAGCAGTTTTTTGATATTGTGATCATGGTTTTAATTTGTCTCAACATGGTAACAATGATGGTTGAAACAGATAACCAAAGCAAAGAAAAAGAAAATATTTTGTTTCAAATCAATCTGTTTTTTATTGTTATCTTCACGGGAGAATGTGTCCTGAAAATGTTTGCTTTAAGATATTATTTCTTCACAATTGGATGGAATATTTTTGACTTTGTGGTGGTCATCATTTCTATAGCTGGTAAGTATTATAGAATTGTTTTGATACTGCCATATTATATGAAGCATAATGTATGAAACACAAAGGCTGTAATACTGCAGATACATTATTCTGGTAAGGTTAGATTGCAGGGTGCTCTCTATCTTTCTCCACTCCAGCTAGCTCTTTTCATTTGTGGCTACCCCAAAGTATACATTCTTAGTTCCACTTTTTCCTGGGGACACAAAACCTATGGCAAGTATTATTAGTTTTGATTTTCCCAGGGGCCACAAAACTGGTGGTAAAGGTCACATGTGGCCTTCTGTCCAACAGTTAGCCATCAAGGGGACGATTTATTAAGATGCGGGCGGCATTTAACATTGCCCAAGCATTTCTAGTGAAAAGCTTGTGCAATGCTGCCCCTGCAGATTCGCTGCCAATCGGCCGCTAGCAGGGGGTGTCAATTATCCCGATCGTATCTGATCGGAATGATTGCTGTCCGCTGCTTCCTGACGGCTTGCGCGGAAACTGCTGCATTTGCAGCATGTTAAATCAGCCCCCAAATGTTTATATAGTTATCTCAGGACAATAAAGTACTTCATAGGCTTTGAGATCTTTTTTAGATAGTTCAGTGACTGCAAACTTCAGATATCAGGTACATGAAACAATTTTAAATGTTAATATCAAATGTTCAATTGTACATAGTAAAAAAGATACATTTATTATTTTGTCTCCATTAGCTGTAAAATATATTGTGTTTGTATAAAAATAGTTTGTCAATCATAAAAAATTTGAGGTTTTTTTTATCTATCTATCCACACACATACACCATATATATTTCAACAAATGGTATAGCAGCAGCACCAATTTAGTTGTAAAAGTTCATTATTTATTTAAGCCAACATAAAAATAGACTATTTTTATGTTGGCTTAAATAAATAATGAACTTGTACTACTAAATTGGTGGTGCTGCTATACCATTTGTTGAAATATTTCGTATCTCAGACCGTGGTGCCGGTCTTGAATAGCCTGCACACCTGCAAACTTGCAACCCTGGGATTAGGGGTTACCTTGGTGCTGGTACACATTGGACTCACATACACCATATATATAACTTAGTTATGTTAAACTGTAAAAAAATTAAAAAGAACCTCAATTGTTAAATATACATTTTATTTTTCAGGAAGTGTCTTGTCAGATTTAATAGCAGAATACTTTGTGTCCCCAACACTTTTCCGAGTTATCAGATTGGCAAGAATTGGCAGAGTTCTTCGACTCATTAAAGGAGCAAAGGGGATACGTACACTTCTATTTGCCCTGATGATGTCTCTCCCAGCTCTGTTCAACATAGGGCTCCTGCTTTTCTTGGTCATGTTCATCTACTCCATCTTTGGCATGTCCAACTTTGCTTATGTGAAGAAAGAGTCTGGCATTGATGATATGTTTAACTTCGAGACATTTGGAAACAGCATGATATGCTTATTTGAAATCACCACCTCTGCTGGATGGGATGGACTTCTAAACCCAATCCTAAATAGTGCTTATCCAGACTGTGATCCTCATTTTGAGAACCCAGGTACTGGTGTACATGGTAACTGTGGTAACCCATCAATTGGTATTGTTTTCTTTTGTAGTTACATCATCATTTCATTTTTAATTGTGGTCAATATGTACATTGCCATTATCCTTGAGAATTTTAATGTTGCTACAGAGGAAAGCAGTGAGCCTTTGTGTGAGGATGACTTTGAAATGTTTTATGAAACTTGGGAGAAGTTTGATCCAGATGCCACCCAGTTTGTACAATACAGTCGGATGTCTGACTTTGTGGATACACTTCAAGAACCCCTACGAATTCCTAAACCTAACAAGATAAAACTTGTAACTATGGACCTTCCCATGGTTATTGGGGATAAAATACATTGCTTGGACATCTTGTTTGCATTGACTAAAGAGGTTTTAGGGGATTCAGGAGAAATGGATGCTCTAAAAGAATCAATGGAAGAAAAGTTCATGGCTGCAAACCCATCCAAAGTGTCTTATGAGCCCATCACTACTACTCTGAAAAGAAAACAGGAAGAAGTCTGTGTCATTAAAATTCAGAGGGCTTTTAGAAGACACCTTCTAAAAAGATCTGTTAAACATGCTTCCTACATCTACCGGCAGAGTCATGATGAAGATTCTGCAGCTGAGGAACCTCCTGAGAAGGAAGGCTTGATAGTGGACAGAATAAACTCTGCAATTGGGATAAATGTAGATAACGGAGTTAAAGAGGGACCTCCATGTGCCAGTGCATTTACTAGGACCTCCCGCTTCAGTGGAGATTATGATGTAAGAGAGACAATTGTTTAGAATCTGCACTGATACATTTTAAGGAGACTTACATAGACTTACATACTTGCAGATAGTTGTACATAGCTTTGTGTATATCTTTTCTTCACACAAAGAAATCGTAATACTCAAGCTCCCCTTCACACTGTATGAGGACGGTAGCCTTTTTTGGTCAATTTTAAATCAAGGCATCCGATTCATAAACACACTCCTTTTCACAAATTTCCTTTATACACAAATATATCTATTTTACATGTTTATTTATTAATATCTCAGAATGTCTGTTACTTTCTTAAGTGTTCTATAGTATACAGCATATGTGTATAAGGTTGTTTACTTAGACCAAAAAAGCATATTATAACAGGAACTATATAATTTATAACCAATGAAGGGCACATACTACATATATCATGTATGCCATGTGATACTTATTTGAGAACAAATTGGAAACAGTACCCAAAGAGCTAGCATTGTACTGACATGATTATCTTCATGCGGTAATTATCCCTATGAGTTTGCTTTCTAATGGTAAAATTGTAAACTGTCCTGAAGATTGTAATATATTTATGGAGCCTGCTAGTTAGAGATTACAATCTGTTGTTATAATAAGGTACTGTTGACCAAAGAGCTAACAAATAAATGGTGTAATGGGAAGCTGCCCAAAGAAGCTGCAATTTTGTCACCAAGGTGATCTTATTTTAGTGATCTAATGTGGTCACTTACCAGGAGTTTACAATCTGATTGTCACTTACAGTTGAGCTGTGTACTAGCATACAATGCCTATGAGCCTTCAAACCTATGGAAGAATGAAAGACCGTACCCAAAACAGATACTGGTTGTATAACAGGACAAATCAGCTAAATTAATTTACCATATTTTCTAGTCTTTGTAATTTGCAACTCTATTTCTATAGAAAAAGTGTATTACATGAAAATATGGTGACAAAATGCACTTACAGATACAGTCACTAATCAGTCTGATAATTTTTCAGCAGGTCAGACTTTACTCTTATTATTTATTTAGCTCAGTTTCTCTTGAATGCTATGCTATAAATTCTAGTCCCCTTCCTGCATCAGTACTAACCTGAACAGGAGGCTTTCTCAGGAAATCTTTCTTCTTCTGCATAACTGAGCCTATTTCTTTTATGTTTTATTTTTATCTCACAGTAAATATCTATCAAGTTGATCTCAATCTATTGGAAATAATGTGAGTGCCAAGGCATGGCTTTACCATTTTTATGGAAAAAAATGAAGAATTGATGCCGCTGTGCAATGTTTTGTTGTGTGCCACATGTAACACAATTGGTTGATGCATTGCTATTTGCTTTTTAAACCACTGCTTCTATTTCCTGACCTCAGTGCATGGATGGGTCCGCCTATGATGTTATAAAGGTGACAAATCTCCTGTGCTAAAACTTCAGAAAATCTAAGCAGCTCTCCACAGTATAAACACAAACACAATACTGCTGGCTCACGCTTTTTTGTGCTTTGTTATATATTTTTTATCATTTGTTTACCCATATGTTATACTTGTGTCGTTGCTAAGAGAAATTGTAATTATCAAAAATGCTCTGATGCGTGATGTCATCTTCAAAACCATGATAACAAATTAAGAAATGTTTTCACAAGTGATAAATAATATTAAGCATGGGCTGTAGTCTCTTGCATTATTGTTTAAATGTATATACTGTATATATATATATATATATATATATATATATATATTTTTATATACACAGTACATATATATATTTTAACTTATTGGGCGGGGAGAGGGCTAATCCTACTATTTAATCCATATACATATATACAAATGATTATGTAATTTTCACCTTAGTCAAAGGTATACTGGTGCAGACCCTCAAAAGTTAATATTATTCCTAAAGATTAGAGAGATAAGTGAAGGGGTACAATTAAACCTCTTTCCAAAAAGTAAGGGAATACAGCACTCTTTTAGCAATTTAACCATAAGTTAATTTATTTTCCATATATATGCATCTCCAAGACACAAGTGAGTTCCCACGTGAAACCAATATCTCAATATATATAAGTTAACAAAATGTATTTTTAAAACTATTCACTTAAACACATTACATATCAATGCAACACATAATATGTCCCTTTAAGACCTTATAACATATATCAGTAGGTACGTATCAGATAGTTCATTACTCAAATCGACCATTTAACCTCTATTGTTCCTAATACGGTTAGTTCATCATCCAAAGTATGCATTGGGATTGTCTATCCTGGATGTTTTGCAAAACAAAGCAATATATTCAACTTGTATGAGTCAGCTTCACAGCTCCCTATAGTGGTCTATCGTCAGTTCCATAGCCCTCCAAGACAAAACCGCTCTCATGGTAAGGATTCACCCTGCTTCTCACACATGCAGGTTACTCCAGCATGTCCTTGGGTTTCACTAGGTATCTGATGTCACTGCCCTCTACTCACTGCAACCAGGTGTAGTGTTTCCAAGCAGTTATGCGATACAGTCCGGGGGAGTTAACAGCAGTTCAATGTCCAGTATAGTTGTATACATCAATATGTTGATATACTACATCATCCGACTGCTGAGCCGAGAAAGTTAGCCCCTTTATGTATACAACTATACTGGGCATTGAACTGCTGTTAACTCCCCCGGACTGTATTGCATAACTGCTTGGAAACACTACACCTGGTTGCAGTGAGTAGAGGGCAGTGACGTCAGATACCTAGTGAAACCCGAGGACAAGCTGAAGTAATCTGCATGTGTGAGAAGCAGGGTGAATGCTTACCATGAAAGCGGTTTTGTCTTGGAGGGCTATGGAACTGGTGATTCAATAACTGCAAGCGATCTATACGGATCCGGTAAGAGGAGGAGGCTAAATGGGTGCAGCTTGACCTTAAGTGTGGTTGTGTACCGCGGTAGTAGGTTGCACTTTCTAAACAAGATATTTAACAGCCCAGTTGGAGCGGAATGCTCATATGTGAATAAGGCTCTGATCAGTGATAGAGCACTATAGGGAGATGTGAAGCTGGCTCATACAAGTTGAATATATTGCTTTGTTTTGCAAAACATCCAGGATAGACAATCCCAATGTATACTTTGGATGATGAACTAACCGTATTAGCAACGATAGAGATTAAAAGGTCGATTTGAGTAATGAACTATCTGACACGTACCTATTGATATATGTTATAAGGTCTTAAAGGGACATATGTGTTGCATTGATATGTAATGTGTTTAAGGGAATAGTTTTCAAAAGAAATTTTGTTAACTTATATATATTGAGATATTGGTTTCATTTTCACGTGGGAACTCTCGTTTCTGGGAGATGCATATATATGGAAAATAAATGAACTTATAGTTAAATGCTAAAAGAGTGCTGTATTCCCTTACTTTATGGAAAGAGGTTTACTTGTACCCCTTTCACTTATCTCTCTAATCTATAGTAATAATATATATTTATTTACTGTATATATATATATATATATATATATATATATATATATATATTTATAAAATATATATATATATATTATATATATACTGTATATACACAATAAATATATATATGTTTTTTGGGGGGTACCATCACCTCTGCCGTCTTATAACAGATAATATTTGTAATCATCATATTTAGGGGTCAATTTATCAAATGTTAGGCAGACATTATTCGCTTTAGCTGTCGGCATTTAACATTACACAAAACATTTCTTGTGAAATGATTGTGCAATGCCACCCCCTGCACATTCGCGGCCAATCGGCCTCTAGTAGGGGATGTCAATCATCCCGAACGTATTGGATCAGGATGATTGAGGCCCGCTACCTAAAAGGTGGAGGACAAGTTAAGGAGCGGATGCAAAATACCGGTATATCAAGCATTTTTATCAGAGTTACTGAGAACAATATATTAATTAATAATCAATGAGTACTGGCACTTTTTCTTTTACAAAAAAGCACTGTATATATATATATATATATATATATATATATATATATATATAATATATATATATATTCTTATTAATTTATTTATATACTGTATATGTATATACAGTATATATATATTTTTTTTTTATTTATTTTTTTTCACCCTGCCAAGAGTGAAGAAGTTCTTGAAGGTCTGTGATTAAACTACTGTAGTTACTTTTAAAGAAGTAATCATACTCAATGTTTTGTTTTTTTGCAAAACAGATGTTTCTATGCTAATAAACCAACTTGTTTCTTACCAGACTTGTTGAGGTGTTTCCCTCTTCCCAAGCAACACAGTGAGATTTGTCCTTCAGTGCACATTAATATACCAATGTCAGTTATGCACAAACATGTATTTTACAGTAATTTCACTTTTTTATTAATCTTTTAAGCATATTTAATTACTATGCATTTATCAGTGGTGGCCAACATTCCAAGACATGGGAGCCGCATATCAATAGTTTTGAAGCCTTAATTGCTGCTTATAAATTTAAGGCTTTATAGCACATATACATTTTATAATAATATCTCTCTTAGAAAAATGCCCAGTGGGACAGTGCCTTATTTGGGTAAGGTTGCCGGGTAACCTCTGCTGTTCTTCCTTCCAGAGGGCTCTTTCCCAGGGACCACAAAACCTAATTCATAGGAATGCATATGGTCCATGGGCCAGTGGTCGGCCATCTCTGATGTAAATGATGGAAAAGTTTGTAATCAGAAGGCTCTTTTAATCTAAACATTTGTTTTACCTTTGGACCATAAATTCTGTTAAACATTTTGATGAAAGGAAACTTGCATATAAATAAGTCAAAATCCTTGTAAGCAAATTAATATGATTCTAGAAATCTAATACATCTATGTCCTCTCCCTAAGCCCCAAATGTGATATTTAGTAATCACTACTACATAATATATCAGGCACACAGTTTGTTGGTGAAAATGTAGGAGGATTATTCATTAACTAGCCATGATAATCATACATTTTAACTAGGTGATGCTATAGTAACCATAACAAAACATACATTAAGATATCTATCTATCTATCTATCTATCTATCTATCTATCTATCTATCTATCTATCTATATATATATATATATATATATATATATATATATATATATATATATATATATATATATATATATATATACTTTTTTAATAAAAAGGAACATGAGTAAATGTTAATACAGTACTAGGTAATTCTCTGTATCTGTCAGTCTATATATCTATTTTATAATCCATATTAAAGAACATTTGTGCAGATTGTTCACACACATTGCACTTTTTATTAAAAAGTTGTAAAAGTTACAAATTAATAACAAGAATATGCCTTTTTAATTAATATGAAACTACTAAAATGTCTAATAGAAAATATAGTGCATATTAACACTGCATAAAATTTAGATCATTGGATATCAATCTATTTGTATATCAATGAGAGTCTAATCTAATAAACCCTATTGATCAAATGTTTTAAAACACCACTATTTCCCCAGTTTTTATTGAACAGTATACACAGTATGAAATTAAAGCTTAAAACAAATAAACAATTAGAGATAAAACATAAATCATGGAAAAAATGTATTCTACATTTTTGATTAATTGAATTAGTGACCTAATGCAGATACAACTTCTAAACAGAATGTGCCATTCTTTCTACAAGGACAAATATCCTAAATATCCTAGTCTCAACCCAGTTACTGTCCTTCAAAATTTCAATATCAAGAAATTCCATTTTTTGTGCATTCCATTTAGCCACAAATTGGGCTTTCCAAGTTGTTTAATTTCTCCACAAATCTTTTCAGCCTATCCTCACTGCCCCTCCAAACAAAAAACACATCATCTATGAAGCGTTTGTAGCCTTTTCCATACAATTTAAACTCTGAGTCACAGAGGATGTGTTTCTGTTCGTAGTAGTGCATACAAATATTGTCATTGTTAGGGGCCACATATGACCCAGTAGCTGTGCCAATACGTTGCAGGTATATATCCCTTTCAAATTTAAAGAATTTCTTGTGTAGTAAAAAACTTACAAAGCCCAATTAGATTTGTGGCTAAATGGAATGCACAAAAAATGGCAGAAGCTGTATGTTTCATTTTTTTATATTTTTTCTTTAGAATCTCACATTTCATGCATCACTACATGCTGAGTTTATATATGTAATTAGGATTAGATGACGTTGTGCACTAGGGACTGTACGGACTAAGCTGCAGTGTATCAGTAGCTTTAACGATGACTGCTTCAAGTTTGGCCTTAACAAGGGTGAGAGTGACATTTTAGAACATGTTAAAGCATGTTTAGAAATGTTAACAGAAATCCGATGTTTGTGAATGGCTTTTTTTGTGCTTAGACTTGTTGCTATGGGCAGTACGCTGGCATGTCCTGCCCAGTCTTGCAGCTATAAGTGCACTGGCTTTTATACCAGTTGTGTCAATGGTGGGCTAATGGTACCATGTCATGTATGTTTCACCAGGTATACCCAGTTCTTGGCTGCTTCTCAACGACTTGGACTGTTGAAGAGGAGTGTCAGTTAAAGGCATTTTCCTTTTTTATTCTACATGTGAAATACCATGTCCTGTCTTCTCAGCTCCCTTGGATTATTGTCTGAAAATAGCCAGTGCTGACTTAGATACACAGAGTGTTACCAGGGAGTAGGAAGTAATGCATCAAAAAATATTACTTGGAAGCAGAAGATGTGAAGGCCTCTCTTAATGAGTTGTAGCTAAAGTGAATTTTTATTGTATAGACAGTAAGATAGTGTTCTAGGCCATACCACATCACACACTATATTATTCACTAGCTAATGTTCTAGATAACGTGGTAGATTTTACATTAGAACATATGCATGATATCATGATAAATTATATTTTATTTTAAATTCTAAATATTAATTTACATCCCATTATTATGACATCAGCAATCACATCTCAAATTAATACTGTTTCATAAAAGTCTGGTTAAGAAAGAAAAAAAAGAGGATTAAGTATAGCCAGTTTAAAACTAATTAGTAGCATTTTATGTCAATAAGTCACTGCTTAACTAGAGTCTGTTTTAAAGAACAAAAGGGGGTTCTTCTACATGTTTATTTTCTAATTGAGGTTTCATGCTACATGTTTAAGAGTTATCTAGATGCAGCATTATTTATTAAATAAAGGTTAGATTTTAATTACACACAGAATACGTTAATAATTGATATCAGGAATTCAGTCAGTAACATCGATGTACGTAGCAACACTAACACAAACTGTCGATGAACTTGGCTATGACAAATTAGGATGATTTTAATGAGGTAGCAGATTTGCTATTTTTTCCAGCACTTGTGATGATTGACTCTGTTCTCTTAACTAATATAATCAATAAGGGAGGTGTGATATACACCAACATGATGTATCTTCTAAAGTCTTAAAGAATTCTATTTCTGTTTTCACTGAGGATCCTGACTACTGCTGATGTACATTCAAGAAAAAACAGCACCAGGTGAAAATAAAAGTCTGGATAAAATGTTTGTTTTAGAAAAAAGTAAAAATATGTCCATGTTGGATTTTATGCCCGTGTTATGTAGCATTTATGATTTCCTTTATGCTCTTACAAACAACACAGTTGTGAAATGAATATTCACTCAAATGATTACTGTTTTTGTATGTTTCCTGTCCCCTCAGCCTTTAAATGATATTTAAAATAATGAGTGTTTGTTAAATTATACTTTTCTTTACCAGTTGAGAGTTTTCACATAAACTAGATTTTCTTGGTTCAATAAAAAGTATAACAGATCCACAAAGTTCTCCTCTATGGAGCAGATATAACAAATACCTAATGTGCTTCATAAGTGAAAGAGCGTGATGTCATAAAAGCTAAACACTTTGAAAACAAGGTGATCAGTGTTCATCTAACAATATGGTTGGCTATTGCCTAGTCATTTTGTTATGTTTTATAGATAAGCTAAGATAAAATAGGTATTTTACTTTGATTATATACTTTGCTATTGTGTTCATGTATCAGTTTTCTCTGTGCAAAAGAACAATCTATAGTAACATAATACTTTATGTGTGGTGGTTTGTGCAGTAGCACAAGGCTTGGTGTGTAGGGAGGACCTTTACTATGTTTTGGTTAGGGAAGGAGTGTGCAGTATTATATTACTTCCTATATTTGAGAGCGTGTACAGTAACACTTCCTGTATATAGGAGAACTGTACCATAACACACTACTTCCTGTGTAAGGAGAACTGTAGAATATGACTTTGCTGGCTGTGCGAAATACACCTTACCAGTAACACACTGCTTCATATGTATAGGAGGCCTGTACTATAACACAATATTTTACAGTTTATGGAAGGCCTCTGCACTGCTTCTTGTATTAGAGAGGCCTGTAGCTTACACACTGATTCTTCTATATGAGAGGTCTGTAGCTTACACACGTCTTCTTGTGTATGGGATATCTATACAGTAACACGCTTCTTCTTGTGTATAGGATATCTATACAGTAACACACTGCTTCTTGTGTATGGGATATCTATACAGTAACACGCTTCTTCTTGTGTATAGGATATCTATACAGTAACACACTGCTTCTTGTGTATAGGATATCTATACAGTAACACACTGCTTCTTGTGTATGGGATATCTATACAGTAACACGCTTCTTCTTGTGTATAGGATATCTATACAGTAACACACTGCTTCTTGTGTATGGGATATCTATACAGTAACACGCTTCTTCTTGTGTATAGGATATCTATACAGTAACACACTGCTTCTTGTGTATAGGATATCTATACAGTAACACACTGCTTCTTGTGTATAGGATATCTATACAGTAACACACTGCTTCTTGTGTATAGGATATCTATACAGTAACACACTGCTTCTTGTGTATAGGATATCTATACAGTAACACACTGCTTCTTGTGTATAGGATATCTATACAGTAACACACTGCTTCTTGTGTATAGGATATCTATACAGTAACACACTGCTTCTTGTGTATAGGATATCTATACAGTAACACACTTCTTCTTGTGTATAGGATATCTATACAGTAACACGCTTCTTCTTGTGTATAGGATATCTATACAGTAACACACTGCTTCTTGTGTATAGGATATCTATACAGTAACACACTGCTTCTTGTGTATAGGATATCTATAGAGTAACACACTGCTTCTTGTGTATAGGATAGCTATACAGTAACACACTGCTTCTTGTGTATAGGATAGCTATACAGTAACACACTGCTTCTTGTGTATAGGATATCTATAGGGTAACTCACTGCTTCTTGTGTATGGGAGATCTGTAGGGTAACACACAGCTTCTTGTGTATGGGAGATCTGTAGGGTAATGCACAGCTTCTTGTGTATGGGAGGTCTGTAGGGTAACGCACTGCTTCTTGTGTATGGGAGGTCTTTAGGGTAACAAACTGCTTCTTGTGTATGGGAGATCTGTAGGGTAACACACATCTTCTTGTGTATGGGAGGTCTGTAGGGTAACACACCTCTTCTTGTGTATGGGAGGTCTTTAGGATAACACACCTCTTCTTGTGTATGGGAGATCTGTAAGATAACTCACTGCTTCTTGTGTATGGGAGGTCTGTAGGGTAACGCACTGCTTCTTGTTTATGGGAGGTCTGTAAGGTAACACACTGCTTCTTGTGTATGGGAGGACTGTAGGGTAACGCACTGCTTCTTGTGTGTAAGAAGTCTGTAGGGTAACTCACTGCTCCTTGTGTATGGGAGGTCTGTAGGGTAACGCACTGCTTCTTGTGTATGGGAGGTCTGTAAGGTAACGCACTGCTTCTTGTATATGGGAGGTCTGTAAGGTAATGCACTGCTTCTTGTGTATGGGAGGTCTGTAAGGTAACGCACTGCTTCTTGTGTATGGGAGGTCTGTAAGGTAACGCACTGCTTCTTGTGTATGGGAGGTCTGTAAGGTAATGCACTGCTTCTTGTGTATGGGAGGACTGTAAGATACCGCACTGTTTCTTGTGTATGTGAGGTCTGTAAGGTAATGCACTGCTTGTGTATAGGAGGTCTGTAAGGTAACGCACTGCTTCTTGCATATGGGAGGTCTCTAGGGTAACGCACTGCTTCTTGAGAATGGGAGGACAGTAAAATAATGCACTGCTTCTTGTGTATGGGAAGACTGTAAGATAATGCACTGCTTCTTGTGTATGGGAGGTCTTTAGGGTAACGCACTGCTTCTTGTGTATGGGAGGTCTGTAGGGTAACGCACTGCTTCTTGTGTATGGGAGATCTGTAGGGTAACACACCTCTTCTTGTGTATGGGAGGTCTTTAGGGTAACACACCTCTTCTTGTGCATGGGAGGTCTTTAGGGTAACACACCTCTTCTTGTGTATGGGAAGTCTGTAAGATAACTCACTGCTTCTTGTGTATGGGAGATCTGTAGGGTAACGCATTGCTTCTTGTGTATGGGAGGTCTGTAAGATAACTCACTGCTTCTTGTGTATGGGAGGTCTGTAAGATAACTCACTGCTTCTTGTGTATGGGAGGTCTGTAAGATAACTCACTGCTTCTTGTGTATGGGAGATCTGTAGGGTAACACAACTCTTCTTGTGTATGGGAGGTCTGTAGGGTAATGCACTGCTTGTGTATCGAAAGTCTAGAGGGTAACACACCTCTTCTTGTGTATGGGAGGTCTGTAGGGTAACGCACTGCTTCTTGTGTATGGGAGGTCTTTAGGGTAACCATTGCTTCTTGTGTACGGGAGGTCTGTAAGATAACATAATGCTTCTTGTGTATGGGAGGTCTTTAGGGTAACTCACTGCTTCTTGTGTATGGGAGGACTGTAAGATACTGCACTGTTTCTTGTGTATGTGAGGTCTGTAAGGTAATGCACTGATTCTTGTGTATGGGAGGTCTGTAAGGTAACGCACTGCTTCTTGCGTATGGGAGGTCTCTAGGGTAACGCACTGCTTCTTGAGAATGGGAGGACAGTAAAATAATGCACTGCTTCTTGTGTATGGGATGACTGTAAGATAATGCACTGCTCCTTGTGTATGGGAGGTCTGTAGGGTAACGCACTGCTTCTTGCGTATGGGAGGTCTCTAGGGTAACGCACTGCTTCTTGAGTATGGGATGACTGTAAGATAATGCACTGCTCCTTGTGTATGGTAAGTATGTAAGGTAACACTGCTTCTTGTGTATGGGAGGTCTGTAGGGTAACGTACTGCTTCTTGTGTACTGGAGGTCTGTTGGTTAACGCACTGATTCTTGTGTGTAAGAAGTCTGTAGGGTAACTCACTGCTTCTTGTGTATGGGAGGTCTGTAGGGTAACGCACTGCTTCTTGTTTATGGGAGGTCTGTAAGGTAACACACTGCTTCTTGTGTATGGGAGGACTGTAGGGTAACGCACTGCTTCTTGTGTGTAAGAAGTCTGTAGGGTAACTCACTGCTCCTTGTGTATGGGAGGTCTGTAGGGTAACGCACTGCTTCTTGTGTATGGGAGGTCTGTAAGGTAACGCACTGCTTCTTGTGTATGGGAGGTCTGTAAGGTAACGCACTGCTTCTTGTGTATGGGAGGTCTGTAAGGTAATGCACTGCTTCTTGTGTATGGGAGGACTGTAAGATACCGCACTGTTTCCTGTGTATGTGAGGTCTGTAAGGTAATGCACTGCTTGTGTATGGGAGGTCTGTAAGGTAACGCACTGCTTCTTGCGTATGGGAGGTCTCTAGGGTAACGCACTGCTTCTTGAGTATGGGAGGACAGTGAAATAATGCACTGCTTCTTGTGTATGGGATGACTGTAAGATAATGCACTGCTCCTTGTGTATGGTAAGTATGTAAGGTAACACTGCTTCTTGTGTATGGGAGGTCTGTAGGGTAACATACTGCTTCTTGTGTACTGGAGGTCTGTTGGTTAATGCACTGCTTCTTGTGTGTAAGAAGTCTGTAGGGTAACTCACTGCTTCTTGTGTTTGGGAGGTCTGTAGAGTAACGCACTGCTTCTTGTTTATGGGAGGTCTGTAAGGTAACACACTGCTTCTTGTGCATGGGAGGACTGTAGGGTAACGCACTGCTTCTTGTGTGTAAGAAGTCTGTAGGGTAACACACTGCTTCTTGTGTATGGGAGGTCTGTAGGGTAACGCACTGCTTCTTGTGTATGGGAGGTCTGTAAGGTAACGCACTGATTCTTGTGTATGGAGGTCTGTAAGGTAACATACTTCTTCTTGTGTATGGGAGGTCTGTATGGTAACGCACTGCTTCTTGTGTACTGGAGGTCTGTAAGGTAACGCACTGCTTCTTGTGTATGGGAGGTCTGTAAGGTAACACACTGCTTCTTGTGTATGGGAGGACTGTAGGGTAACGCACTGCTTCTTGTGTGTAAGAAGTCTGTAGGGTAACTCACTGCTTCTTGTGTATGGGAGGTCTGTAAGGTAACGCACTGCTTCTTGTGTATGGGAGGTTTGTAAGGTAATGCACTGCTTCTTGTGTATGGGAGGTCTGTAAGGTAACGCACTGCTTCTTGTGTATGGGAGGTCTGTAAGGTAACATACTTCTTCTTGTGTATGGGAGGTCTGCAAGGTAACGCACTGCTTCTTGTGTATGGGAGTTCTGTAAGGTAACGCACTGCTTCTTGTGTATGGGAGGTCTGTAAGGTAACATACTTCTTCTTGTGTATGGGAGGTCTGTAGGGTAACGCACTGCTTCTTGTGTACTGGAGGTCTGTAAGGTAACGCACTGCTTCTTGTGTATGGGAAGTCTACATGGAAACACACTGCTTCTTGTGTATGGGAGGTCTGTAAGGTAACGCACTGCTTCTAGTGTATGGGAGGTCTGAAGGGTAATACACTGCTTCTTGTGTATGGTATGTATGTAAGATAACACTGCTTCTTGTGTACGGGAGGTCTGTAAGGTAATGCACTGCTTCTTGTATATGGGAGGTCTGTAAGGTAAAGCACTGCTTTTTATGTATGGGAGGTCTGTAAGGTAACACACTGCTTTTTGTGTATGGGAGGTCTTTAAGGTAACACACTGCTTCTTGTGTATGGGAGATCTGCAAGCTAATGCACTGCTTCTTGTGTATGGGAGGTCTGTAAGGTAACACACTGCTTCTTGTCTATGGGAGATCTGCAAGCTAACGCACTGCTTCTTGTGTATGGGAGGTCTGTAAGGTAACACACTGCTTCTTGTGTATGGGAGATCTGTAGGGTAACATACTGCTTCTTGTGTATCGGAAGTCTATAGGGTAACGCAATGCTTCTTGCGTATGGTAAGTATGTAAGATAACACTGCTTCTTGTGTATGGGAGGTCTGTAAGGTAACACACTGCTTCTTGTGTATGGGAGGTCTGTAAGGTAACATACTTCTTCTTGTTTATGGGAGGTCTGCAAGGTAACACACTGCTTCTTGTGTATGGGAGTTCTGTAAGGTAACGCACTGCTTCTTGTGTGTAAGAAGTCTGTAGGGTAACTCACTGCTTCTTGTGTATGGGAGGTCTGTAGGGTAACGCACTGCTTCTTGTGTATTGGAGGTCTGTAAGGTAATGCACTGCTTCTTGTGTATGGAGGTCTGTAAGGTAACATACTTCTTCTTGTGTATGGGAGGTCTGTATGGTAACGCACTGCTTCTTGTGTACTGGAGGTCTGTAAGGTAACACACTGCTTCTTGTGTATGGGAGGTCTGTAAGGTAACACACTGCTTCTTGTGTATGGGAGGACTGTAGGGTAACGCACTGCTACTTGTGTGTAAGAAGTCTGTAGGGTAACTCACTGCTTCTTGTGTATGGGAGGTCTGTAGGGTAACGCACTGCTTCTTGTGTATGGGAGGTCTGTAAGGTAACGCACTGCTTCTTGTGTATGGGAGGTTTGTAAGGTAATGCACTGCTTCTTGTGTATGGGAGGTCTGTAAGGTAACGCACTGCTTCTTGTGTATGGGAGGTCTGTAAGGTAACATACTTTTTCTTGTGTATGGGAGGTCTGCAAGGTAACGCACTGCTTCTTGTGTATAGAAGTTCTGTAAGGTAACTCACTGCTTCTTGTGTATGGGAGATCTGTAAGGTAACATACTTCTTCTTGTGTATGGGAGGTCTGTAGGGTAACGCACTGCTTCTTGTGTACTGGAGGTCTGTAAGGTAACGCACTGCTTCTTGTGTATGGGAAGTCTACAGGGAAACACACTGCTTCTTGTGTATGGGAGGTCTGTAAGGTAACGCACTGCTTCTAGTGTATGGGAGGTCTGAAGGGTAATACACTGCTTCTTGTGTATGGTATGTATGTAAGATAACACTGCTTCTTGTGTACGGGAGGTCTGTAAGGTAATGCACTGCTTCTTGCATATGGGAGGTCTGTAAGGTAACGCACTGCTTTTTATGTATGGGAGGTCTATAAGGTAACACACTGCTTTTTGTGTATGGGAGGTCTTTAAGGTAACACACTGCTTCTTGTGTATGGGAGATCTGCAAGCTAATGCACTGCGTCTTGTGTATGGGAGGTCTGTAAGGTAACACACTGCTTCTTGTGCATGGGAGATCTGCAAGCTAACGCACTGCTTCTTGTGTATGGGAGGTCGGTAAGGTAACACACTGCTTCTTGTGTATGGGAGATCTGTAGGGTAACATACTGCTTCTTGTGTATCGGAAGTCTATAGGGTAACGCAATGCTTCTTGTGTAAAGGTAAGTATGTAAGATAACACTGCTTCTTGTGTATGGGAGGTCTGTAAGGTAACACACTGCTTCTTGTGTATGGGAGATCTGTAGGGTAACATACAGCTTCTTGTGTATCGGAAGTCTATAGGGTAACGCAATGCTTCTTGCGTATGGTAAGTATGTAAGATAACACTGCTTCTTGTGTATGGGAGGTCTGTAAGGTAACACACTTCTTCTTCTGTATATACTCTTCAAAGAGATAAGTAGTCGTAGATCATACTCGATACAAACAAATTGCATTTATTAGACAATTATACACAGAAGAATTGATGTTCAGCCAGTATGAAATTCACAAAACATATATCTTAAATAGCCCAAAGCAAGGTAAAGAGCATTAAACTAAATCTAAACAATATCCTTTATTAATAAAACATCAGTTTATATTAATATCTGTGATATTTCAGGTCTACTTTATGTAAATATTATAGTCTATATTGTGGAATTCTTGTATACATTATATTTGTAAACTGACACCATAGTGACAGTTCCTTACTCTGTAAGTGGTGGACTTCATTTTGGCACATGTACAGTACCAGTTCAACTGCAGGTTGTAATGTTTTCTTTTCCAGAATGGTTGCCTGGTGAAAATCATACGAATGGAGGCAGCAATCTTGTAATAGTTTTATTGCCTCTGTGTGACTTTATGGGATAATCTCACAAACTATGTATCAGTTTTGACTATAGTAGGATCAACACATTGCTTTGTGTGTATAGAAGTCTCTAAAGTAAAACCGAATTATTGGGTATGAAACAGGGTGTAGCATGTGATTTGGGTGACATATGTTAGTATGGAGCACAGGATTATGTGTGTTTCAGAGCAATGTATGTTTTCAGAGCTGGATTTGGCACTAGGCAAAACAGGCAGCTGTCTATAGTCATTTCACTCAGAGGACCTTTTCTGGATTTCTGTCTGGGAGTGTTGCTGAGTTGAGATTCATCCAATTTAAATATTTACCTCTATGTCACAAAGTGCTGTTTTATCAAAAACTGTTCCTCATCCCATACAGAGTAACTCAATTTAGATACAGAAGAGAACAGTGTGGAATATAAATATCCATCTATATGGAATACAAATTAGTGTGTAGCAGAGGAATCTGTCCACGTAGCACACGGGTAGTGTATGGGACAGAGCAATATTGGTCTTTATGAAATATTTGGGGATGACAGAAGAGTATTACTCTACAACTAGCACACACATGTCGGTGGTGTAGAGAAATTGTAATGCAGAGCATTTGTGTCTTTTTTAGAGCAAAGAATAATATGTTACTGTGCAGAGCAATATTGTCTAATGGTCCGAAGATCAATAACTTGCCGGCATGAAGAGAAATCACACAAAAACTAGGGGGCTTTTTTGAACATTATATTATTATGTATGTGTCTCTTCTTCACACTCAATACACTATATAGCTAGTTAAACAGCTCTCAGGCTACAATTTGCCTTTCCAAAATTAATTGAGGGACCTTGCCATAGTGATGAGATGTCTTAGATCATCCCGCCAGATCGGAGAGCTATAGATCATCAGGCCCTAAGTATAAAGAGCACAGAGCAGTGGCACTAAACTACATTATAGGAATAACAAAATACTGTGCCTTACAGAGTAATATCTGCCTATAACAGAGCGTTATATAAAGTCTATGAACCACAGAGCGGTATTTGGTTCTGGCAACTTCTATACAATGCACATAGGAGTGGGTAAGTGCGAGGTGTCCAGTAGCATCTATATAAAGCACAAACCAGGGTATCACAGAGCAATAGCTGTCTATAAATCACAGGACATTTTGGTGCACAGCAATAACTACATAAATGCACAGACAAGTTTGGTGCAAAACAATATCTGTCTATAAAGCAACGAGCAGTGAGTGGTGAAGTGCAACATGTGGATAACGTAGAGATTCAATAGACTGTATATTTCTTCATTAGATTTCTTATATGTATTGTTTGTGCATACTGACACTGCAAGCCATTAAGTTGTTTACATTTCAATGTATTAATTCCAGACTGAAAATGTTATCTTTCAACTGTTTGTACATTTTTATATTCAGTGCTGGTATCAAAAATATACCGTAATCAATAAAAAGAAAATATTCTTGTACATTTCAGAATAAAAATGCAATAAATTCTTAAGTTAAATATTGGACTGTATCTGACTGATTTTGAATGAGTGAAACATTTTGTTCAGCAAAACAAAATACTGAATATGAGAGGAAGCTGATTATTTGTTCTACAGGTATTGAATCTCCTAGCTCCACAGATATATACAGGGCTGGAAATTTCCACTGGTCCTTTTTTATTTTTTTTTAATCATTTCTCCCTTTTTTCACTCCCCTTTTACAATATATATATATTTACATTTTTCTGGGACTGTCCTGGATTCTGGCCTCCTACCCCATGGTATAATTCACACGGAAACTGTACCACAATGTAAAAGTCTGACCTGCGGTGTGCTGGTAGAATGGATGCCTGACTGAAACTCACAATATTGTCATAATATTGATTTCTAACACAAACATCATGGAAATTCCTGGTCTTACTAATTTCTTAACTAAATTTTGAAACAAAAAAAATAAACAAGATATATACAATGAATAAAAATGTCCTCAAGCCTCTTGCTTGCGATGCCTTGTGTATGAATGTCATTTGTAAAGCAATTTGTTTTTATGTATTTATTTACTTACATATGTATTTATTTATTTCTACTCTGATAGTAAATAATTATTTGAGATACAATTTTGTTCTATTCTAATTGTAAATAATTATATGAGGTACAGATAACAGATATTAAGGTTTCCAATGTCAATTTAAATTCCATGTTTACACAAGTCAATAAGTTCTATATTCAGGGCTTATGAATATACCTTACACTATAAACATGCATAACCCAGGCAAATCCTATAGTTTGAATGATCTGCATTTTGTCCTTTGCTTCCATTAACATTCATAAGAGATTTAAATTTCATTTGTATCCTTCTGGTGGTGCAGAATTATCCATCACACTTCTGTTAGTATCACTTCCCTTTCCATAGCCAGATCAGGGTCAGGGTTTTCAATAAATCATTCATTTTATGGACACACAGTTCCACCCCAAAGAACAAGAACATTTGTCAGAGCTGTTTACAATGAAAAATAGCAGTAGTGGAAAATGATGTTTTAACATGTTACAAACTGAATCCTTGCAAACTGATATTAAAATCGAACCCCAAAATGTTTCTTTTATGATTCAGATAGAGCATGCATTTTTAAACAAATTTCTAATTTACGCCTATTATAAATTGTTTTTCATTCTCTTGGTATCTTTTGGTGAAATACAATGATGGTTCGGTACTAACTTGCAAGTTATTTCCACCGCTCACTTCCCTATAGCGATGCTATTACAGGTTTGCAAAAACCCGGCGTTAGCAGGCAATATGGCACCGTTGAGCTCCATACCGCACCCAAATACCAGCGCTGCTTTGAGCTGGTTTTACGTGCTCGTGCACGATTTCCCCATAGACATCAATGGGGAGAGCCGGCTAAAAAAAAGCCTAACACCTGCAATTAAGGAGTGTAAAGCTCCATAACACAGCCCCATTGATTCCTATGGGGAAAGAAAAGTTATGTTTACACCTAACACCCTAACATAAACCCCGAGTCTAAACACCCCTAATCTTCTGCCCCCGACATCGCCGACACCTACATTACACTTATTAACCCATAATCTGCCGCCCCCGACATCGCCGCCACCTACCTACACTTATTAACCCCTAATCTGCCGCCCCCAATGTCGCCGCCACCTACCTACACTTACTAACCCCTAATCTGCTGCCCCCAATGTCGTCGCTACCTACATTACACTTATTAACCCCTAATCTGTCTCCCCCAATGTCGTCGCTATCTACCTACACTTACTAACCCCTAATCTGCCGCCCCCAACGTCACCGCCACTATACTAAAGTTATTAACCCCTAAACCTAACCCTAAGTCTAACCCTAACACCACTAACTTTAACATAATTAAAATAAATCTAAAAAAAAATTACAATAAATACCTAAATTATTCCTATTTAAAACTAAATACTTACCTATAAAATAAACCCTAAGCTAGCTACAATATAACTAATAGTTACATTGTAGCTATCTTAGGTTTTATTTTTATTTTACAGGTAAATTTGTATTTATTTTAACTAGGTAGACTAGTTAGTAAATAGTTGTTAAAGTGTCAGTAAACTTTAAAAATAATGTTATATAATTCTGCACATAGTGCAGAATTATATAACATTATATTAGCCAAACTTTATAAAACCTAATGTACCCTATTCATTTTTTTTAAAAAAAAAACGCTGTTTTACAGACCCGCTCTCTGTACTCTGCTGAGCGGGTCTGTTATATTTACTCAGCGCATCAGGCCAGCTGTATAGTCACAGCCCGGCCCGACCGCGCCATAAGACTAAGTGCAGCTCGCTCCTGCTCTGTCTAATTAATAGGGTACATTATGTTTCATAAAGTTTGGCTAATATAATGTTATATAATTCTGCACTATGTGCAGAATTATATAATATTATTTTTAACGTTTACTGTCCTTTTAACTATTTACTAACTTCCTAGTTAAAATAAATACAAATTTACCTGTAAAATAAAACCTAACCTGTCTTACACTAACACCTAACATTACACTATAATTACATAAATTACATTAATTAAATACAATTAACTAAATTACAAAAAAATGAACACTAAATTACACAAAATAAAAAATAAATGATTAAATATTTAAACTAATTACACCTAATCTAATACCCCTATCAAAATAAAAAAGCCCCCCCCCAAAAAATAAAAAAACCTAGCCTAATCTAAACTGCCAATAGCCCTTAAAAGGGCCTTTTGCAGGGCATTGCCCCAAAGAAATCAGATCTTTTACCTGTAAAAAAAATACAAACAACCCCCCAACAGTAAAACCCACCACCCACAAAACCAAATCCCCCAAATAAGATCCTATCTAAAGAACCTAAGCTCCCCATTGCCATGAAAAGGGCATTTGGATGGACATTGGCCTTAAAAGGGCATTTAGCTCTTTTTTTCTTTGCCCAAACCCTAAGCTAACAATAAAACCCACCCAATAAACCCTTAAAAAAACCAACACTAACCCCCGAAGATCCACTTATAGTTTTTTAAGACCGGACATCCATCCTCTTCAAACCGGGAGAAGTCTTCATCCAAGCGGGCAGAAGTCCTCAACGAAGCCGGGAGAAGTCTTCACCCAAGCAGCAAGAAGTAGTCCTCTAGAGGGGCAGAAGTCTTCATCCAGATGGCATCTTTTATCTTCATCTTTCCGACGCGGAGCGGCTCCATCTTCAAGACATCCGGCGCGGAGCATCCTCTCCTGTTGATGTCTACTGAAGAATGAAGGTTCCTTTAAGGGACGTCATCCAAGATGGCGTCCCTTGAATTCTGATTGACTGATAGAATTCTATCTATCAGCTAATCGGAATTAAAGGTGAAAAAATCCTATTGGCTGATTGGATCAGCCAATAGGATTGAGCTTCAATCCTATTGGCTGAACCAATCAGCCAATATGATTGAGCTTGCATTCTATTGGCTGTTCCAATCAGCCAATAGAATGTGAGCTCAATCCTATTGGCTGATTGGGTCAGCCAGTAGGATTAAAGTTCAATCCTATTGGCTGATTGCATCAGCCAATAGGATTTTTTCACCTTTAAATCCGATTGGCTGATAGAATTCTATCAGCCAATCGGAATTCAAGGGATGCCATCTTGGATGACCCCCCTTAAAGGAACCTTCATTCTTCAGTAGACGTCAACAGAAGAGGATGCTCCGCGCCGGATGTCTTAAAGATGGAGCCGCTCCGCATCGGAAGGATGAAGATAGAAGATGCTGTCTGGATGAAGACCACTTCTTTCCACTTGGATGAAGATTTCTCCAGGCTTCGTTGAGGACTTCTGCCCGCTTGGTGAAGACTTCTCCCGGCTTGATGAGGATGGATGTCCGGTCTTCAAAAACTTTAAGTGGATCTTCGGGGGTTAGTGTTAGGTTTTTTTAAGGGTTATTGGGTGGGTTTTATTTTTAGCTTAGGGTTTGGGGGGAAAAAAGAGCTAAATGCCATTTTAAGGGCAATGCCCATCCAAATGCCCTTTTCAGGGCAATGGGGAGCTTAGGTTTTTGTATTTTTTTTTTACATGTAAAAGATCTGATTTCTTTGGGGCAATGCCCCGCAAAAGACCCTTTTAAGGGCTATTGGCAGTCTAGTTTAGGCTAGGGTTTTTTTTTTTATTTTGGGGGGGGCTTTTTTATTTTGATAGGGCTATTCGATTAGGTGTAATTAGTTTAAATATTTGATCATTTCTTTTTTATTTTGTGTAATTTAGTGTTTATTTTTTTCTTGTAATTTAGTTAATTGTTTTTAATTAATGTAATTTATTTAATTGTAATGTAATGTTAGGTGTTAGTGTAAGACAGGTTAGGTTTTATTTTACAGGTACATTTGTATTTATTTTTACTAGGTAGCTAGTAAATAGTAATAACTATTTACTAACTAGTCTATCTAGTTAAAATAAATACAAACTTGGCTGTGAAATAAAAATAAAACCTAAGATAGCTACAATGTAACTATTAGTTATATTGTAGCTAGCTTAGGGTTTATTTTAGAGGTAAGTATTTAGTTTTAAATAGGAATTATTTAGTTAATGATAGTAATTTTTATTTAGATTTACTTTAATTATATTAAAGTTAGGCGTGTTAAGGTTAGGGTTAGACTTAGGGTTATGTATAGGGGTTAATAACTTTAGTATAGTTGCGGCGGTGACGTTGGGGGCAGCAGCGGTTAATAATATTTAACTAGTGTTTGCGATGCAGGAGTGCGGCGGTTTAGGGGTTAATATGTTTATTATAGTGGTGGCGATGTCCGGAGCGGGAGATTAATAATCTTTATTTTAGTGTTTTCAATGCGGAAGGGCCTCGGTTTAGGGGTTAATAGGTAGTTTATGGGTGTTAGTGTACTTTTTAACACTTTAGTTATGAGTTTTATGCTACAGATTTGTAACGTAAAACCCAACTACTGACTTTAGATGGCGGTACAAATCTTGACGGTATAGGGTGTACTACTCACTTTTTGGCCTCCCAGGAAAAACTCGTAATACCGGCGCTATGAAAGTCGCATTGAAAAAAGGACTTTTTGAAAGGTGCGGTAGTTACGTTGCGTTACGGCCAAAAAAGTGTGCGGTACAGCTATACCTGCAAGACTCGTAACAGCAGCGGTAGTGAAAAAGCAGCGTTATGAGGCTTTTTCACTCATAACGCAAAACTCGTAATCTAGCCGATTGGATCAGGTGTGAGCTATATGACAATGCACATGCACAAATCCCCTTAGTGAGCAAGCAACAACATGCATCAATGGGTTTCAATCAAACACTTCATGCGGAAACTAAAAATGTCAATAATACTTTAAAAAATTATACTCCTGCTTATGATCGTCTTGTACTTTATTCCAACATCAAGACCTAAGCCTATTCAGAATGACAAAGAAAAAAGTATCTATCAGACATGGTTCTACACCATCAAATTTGGGGGGGGGGGGGGTGCAAATTTGACCACAAAGCTAAGGGATATGAATCCCAAATTATTTTCTTCATGATTCAGATAGAGCATGAGATTTTAAACAACGTTCTAACTTACTTCTATGATCAATTTTTCTTCTCCTGTATCTTTTGTTGAAAAGCAGGAAATTATGCTTAGGAGCCAGCCCATTTCTGGAGCACTATATGGCAGCAGTTTTGCAAGAATGTTATCCATCTGCAAGAGCACTAGATGGCAGCACTATTCCCTGCAATATAGTGATCCGGATGCCTACCTAGGTATCTCTTCAACACAGAATATCATGGGAACAAACCAAATTTGATAATAGAAATTATTATTTTATTATTATACTTTATTTATGAAGCACCAACATATTCCGCAGCGCTGTCCATGTATACAATTCATTTAAAATAAAACAATGATATAAAACTAGTAAGAGACAGGACAACATTTACAAACACATACAGGAGGAATTAAGGGCCCTATTCCCGTGGGAATTTACAATCTAGAAATCAGTTGGAAACTTTTTTTGAAATGTTATGCTCTGAATCACAAAATAAAATCACTACCTGGCAATTCCAAGGCAACTGGCATCTTTAAGGCTTAGTGGTGCTTCAGAAGTGAATGGAGATTCATAGCACTCCCCATCACCCCTTAAAGTCACCACTAGTTAGTGGTTATATAATTTGAAATACACCAAATTCCATTCAGTGTTGAAGTTCTCTATAATTGTACATCGTTTCTTTGAGAAATGAGTAAGGATGATGGTTTCTATGGATTTCCAGGTTTCCTAACAATGGCATAGCCAAGGCATTAGCTTGGAGCTTTGGTCCTGAATAAATCATCCTTGCTACTAACCATACTGGGACAACACAAATTCTGTTGGTTACATAGTTAAAGGGACAGCTACAGCAACCTACCAATGACTGTCTTTATATTTATCTTTAATTCCAGAAAATAAAATTTTGTTTTGATGCTTCTCAATCCAGACCACATAAAAAAAAGTTGTTATCAGAAGAGACTTCAGGTGGCTGGATTTATTCAGAAGTCTCTATTGTCTCACTAACCACAAAAATAAGCTTATTTTTCATGAAAACAAAAAGGAAAGCCTAAGACATTTTGCACTTTTAAATAGATGTTGATGTAAATTAACTTTATGTTCATGGTTTAAGAATATATTATTTTCCAGGAATGGTCATTTGTACATAGAGCTTGTTTATGAACACGTGATGGCAAACATGGCATGAAACATGAAATGCATCATTTTCTATATGGACTCATGCTGAAATTAAAATGAACATAAAGTTAATATGAAGAATTACACTGATAAGACATACTATGGGGCCGATTTATCATCGGTCTATCCGACATGATCTGCTCAGCATACACTGTCGGCATTTATCATTGCACAAGCAGTTCTTGTGAACTGCTTGTGCAAAGCCGCCCCCTGCAGTTTTGCAGCCCATTGGCCGCTAGGAGGGGGTGTCAATCAGCCCGATAGGATCGGACGGATTGATGTCCGGAGCCTCAGAGCAGGTGGACCAGTTAAAGAGACAGTCTACACCAGAATTGTTATTGTTTTAAAAGATAGATAATCCCTTGTTTACCCATTCCCATGTTTTGCATAACCAACACAGTTATATTCATATATTTTTTACCTCTGTGATTATCTTGTATCTAAGCCTCTGCAGACTGCCCCTTTATTTGTTCTTTTGACAGACTTGCAGTTTAGCCAATCAGTGATGGCTCCCAGGTAACTTCACGTGCACGAGCACAGTGTTATCTATATGAAAAACATGAACTAACACCCTCTAGTGGTGAAAACCCTGTTAAAATGCATTCTTAAGAGGTCTAAGAAATTAGCATATGAACCTCCTAAGTTAAGCTTTCAACTAAGAATACCAAGAGAACAAAGAAAAATTGGTGATAAAAGTAAATTGGAAAATTGTTTAAAATTACATGCCCTATCTGAATCATGAAAGTTTTTTTTTGACTAGACTGTCCCTTTAAGGAGCAGCAGTCTTAAGACTGCTACTTCATAACTGCTGTTTCCGGCAAGCCTGAAGGCTCGCGCGGAATCAGGGGCAATTCGGAACTTGATAAATTGGCCCCCATTTCTCAAACCATTTACACAACATAGGGGTAAAATGTTTTTGTAAGCACACCTAGCCACAACACATCGTTATTTTTCATTTAAAACCATGCTTACAGGAGCAAAATATTTAAACATATTTACAGGAACAAAATAGCTTCCTACATTTATTTTTCTCTTTATAACTCAAGAACAATACAAATAATGGATGCAAGTTTAAAAAAAACACAGTCATAGACATCTAAATACAAAAAAATATATAGCATTTTGACATTCAAGGAGGAAAATATTAATGATACGATTTATTACCTAACTTAGGGCTAGATTACAAGTGGTGCACTGGATATCATGTGCAAGCGATATTTGCGCTCCACTTTGTAATACCAGCGCACGATAATGTGCACTGGTATTACAAGTAAATCACAATGCAAACGCGAGCTCGCATTCGCATTGCTAGGAAACATTGCGCTCATGAGAGCGCTCATTGCGCTCATGGGAGCTTTGTTCTGATGTCGTCAGAGACTTCGCACACTGAAGGGGGTAAGTAGCACAGCGATAGGCAGCGTTTTTAAATATAAATGTATATGGCTATATACATATATATGTATGTGTTAATATCTGTCTATACACATATTAACACATACATATATAGGTATATTTTATTTTAAAAAATGCTAGATTTTTTTTTAAATAAAAAACTATAATGGCCTCAATTTTGGGGGCATTTGGGGCAGTTTTAGCAAATTTACCAGAGATCAGATCTCTGGTTAATTTTCTAAACGCTAACTGCTGGCGGTTGCAATAACCAGTCACTTGTAACGGCAAGTGGGCTTATTTGCCTGTTTGCGGGAGCGTGATAATATAGCGCTCTAATTGCAATCTAGCCCTTAATACGTTGTTTAGCTTACTTATTGCTGATGCCTTTTATATAAGAGACACCTAGCACAACTGTCCAGTTACCTTAGCTGTATTGCAATTAGAAGACAAGAGTGCCCTTTGCTTGTTGTTCAAGTACTTGAAGCTATGCAACTAGGACATAGCAAATAATGCACAAGATTCCTGTGACCAGAGTTCAAGGTTCAGGGTCCAAGACTTCTCAGCATCATGAATATTTGTCTAATTTAATAATAATAATAATAATAATAATAATAATAATAATAGCTAGGACACTTTTCTATTATATATGAGAATGGTTGTGTATGTTTGCCACATAATTCTGTGCGTATTGGGTGTTGGAAAGTTATTGTTCTGCAGTATTTGCATACATAGGATGGGTCCTTCCTGTCTGCTGTAAGTCTTGAATATCATATATGTCTATGTTTAGAAAGAGATTTTTTTTTGTTCCTGTACATGAAGTATCTCATCATTAGCATCTCACAGCGCTACCGAGATCTTCTGACGAAGAATGGCGGTGTTGTGGCTTCTGTGCGGTATATCCCTGCTTTTATTTGGTAGGTGGCATTAATTACTGGTTCATAGTATTTTACTTTAAAGTGTCTGAGACCACAGACCCTCTGTACAACGCAGCTTTTATCAGTTTCCCCACGGAATGTACAACTAGCAAAAAAAAACAACGAAATGATATGCAGGCTGCACTGCAGGTGATTTTTATTTTAATAATACTTTTTACCTTGATGTTTATTGCTTTGACAGCCAAACGACTAATAAATACAATTAGATGATTATGAATAAAATAACCATAAAGAAACAAAATACATTTTTTTTCAATGTTTGAATCCAATTAATATTTATTTTTTTAGCTAATGGGCTTAGGGAGATGAATTAAAGATAGCTAGTTAATCTAGTGTGTGAAATTATTTCATAAACAAGGGGTGACAAATCTTTTAAAACAAAGAAGCACATCAGATTTTAGTTTGTTTTTACTTGTAGACCCATTGGCATATTGTAGGAATACTTAAAGGGATAGTATAGTGAAATTTTAACTTTCATGATTCAGATAGAGCATGCAATTTTAAGCAACTTTCTAATTTAGTCCTTTTATCATTTTTTCTTCGTTCTCTTGGTATCTTTATTTTAAAAATCAGAAATGTAAGCTTAAAAGACGGCCCATTTTTGGTTTAGAACCTGGGTAGCGTTTGCTTATTGGTGTCTAAATGTAGCCATCCAATCAGCAAGAGCTACCCAGGTGCTAAACCAAAAATGGGCTGGCTCCTAACTTACTTTCAAGCTTTTTTAAATAAAGATACCAAGAGAACGAAGAAAAATTGATAATAGGAGTAAATGAGAAAGTTGCTTAAAATTGTATGCTCTGTCTGAATCATGAATATGTTTGACTAGACTATCCCTTTAAATGCAAAATGTAAAGGGATGTCTAACTATAAAAAAATAAAAATAAATGAGCAACTCTTTATTACTAGTTGATCACTAGCAGATTGATAGGAACAAGTCAGATAAAAAGGACAAAAAGGAGAACTCTATGTGATACACATTAATAAATGATTGGTATATGATAGGGAACTGGGGATGGCTTTGCTCTAAATGTAAACAAATAGCATATGTAGCTATCAATGTACACAGTTAGTGCTATAATATTAGGTTTACTTTATACAGCTTTAACGTAACATTTTTTTAGGCAAAACATGTTGTGACATGTTTAATGCTGCTTTTTCATATGAACTGCAGAATTTAGTACAATGTTCCTTTAAAGTTACTGGAATCATTTCCTAAAACTTGACAAGAAAAACATATTGCATAAATGAAACCCATACATATAATAATGTACAAATAAAATAGCATATAACATTGTTGTCATAATATGGCTCAAGACGTTCACTCTTCTGAGCCTAACTAAATATGTTCTTCAACAAAGGATATAAAAAGCACAAAGTAAGTTTGACAACAGAAGTTAAGTCATTAAAGTTGAATGTTCTCTTACTTTTCCCTTTAAGCCTAAAGTAACAAAATAAACAAACAACAGAATAACCTAATGTAGTTGGGTACTTAAAGGGATACTAAACTCAATTTTTTTATTTCATGATTCAGATTGAGCATGAGATTTTAAGCACCTTTTTAATTTACTCCTATTATCAATTTTTCTTTGTTCTCATGCTATCTTGATTTGAAAAAGCAGTACTGTAAGCTTTAGAGCCAGACCATTTTTTATTCAGCACATGGGTAGCACTTGCTGATTTGTGGCTAAATGTAGCAAACCAATCAGCAGCTCTACCAAGGTGCTGAACTAAAAAATGGGCCGGCTCCTAACCTTTTATTACTGCTTTTTCAAATCAAGATAACATGAGAACAAAGAAAAATTGATAATAGGAGTAAATTAGAAAGTTGCTTAAAATTGTATGCTCTATCTGAATCATGAAAGAAAAAAATATGGGGTTAGTATCCTTTTAATTGTTTTAGAGATCTTATAGAGAAAAAAAAGTTTATATCTAGCAATTACATCTTGACTTGTACTAATTACCTGACATTCTATTGGGGTTTAAAAGGACATTGTACTAAAGAAAATTATATTAAACATATATGAATAATTAGTAATTAAACATATTAAAAATATTTAAAGGAATTGTAAACCTAATCGTTTTGTACAATGCTTTAAAAGCACAGTGTAGCCTGGTGCTCTGCATACAACCTATGTATTTGGTATAGGCTGTTCCACTCATGATTTGAAAGCATGGGGATAAGTATTTCTATAGGGCCTGGCAGTACAGGTCAGTAAGGTGCACACCATGGAGAGGATGACACTGAATAGCCCATGCTGCAATGCTTTTAAAGCACTACAGATATAGTTTAGGTCTATTGCCTTTAAGTAAATGCTGTTAAAATGAAATGGAAACAAAAAGTAATTTGTTACTACAATATCCTCGATTTAAGAAGTGACAGACAGACAGACTGGAGTATATATCTCCGCCCCTATTCACCTGGTATCGTGAATAGTGGGCAGCTATACACTACCCGCATTTACCATTGCACAATCCGCCACGTGTGCCCACTGATCCCATGCAGCCAATCGAGTGCAAGCAGGGGCTGTCAATCTCCTCTCTGAGAGAAGTCTGGTGGAATTGAGAAACGCCAATTTACAGTTGGAATAGCAAGATCGAGCCTGCAAGTGAAGGTGCTCCAAGGCTGCATTCGCAGCTTCTTAAATGGTGCTCAATGTCTTTATTAATCAGTACATAGGGGAACACACTCGGCTAGATTGCGAGTTTTCCGTTATGAGGGGTGCAGTGCTAACTTGCAGTTTATTCTCACTGCTCACTTACCTGCAGCGCTGGTATTACAGGTTTTTATCAACCCGGCGTTAACAGGCAAGAAGTGAGCGCAGAGAAAAATTGCGATCCACACTGCACTCCAATACCAGCGCTGCTAAAGTCAGTGGTGAGCTGGTTGTACGTGCTCGTGCACGTGCACGATTTCCCCATAGACATCAATGGGGCTGAGATGGCTGAGAAATAGTTCAGCCAATCGGATTGAACTTGAATCTGATTGGCTGATTGAATCAGCCAATCAGATTTTTCTACCTTAATTCCGATTGGCTGATAGAATCCTATCAGCCAATCGGAATTCGAGGGACGCCATCTTGGATGACGTCACTTAAAGGTACCGTCATTCGTCGTTAGTCGTCGGGAAGAAGAGGATGGATCCGCGTAGGCTCTTCTGAAGATGGCTCCGCTCCGGATGGATGAAGATTGAAGACGCCGCCTGGATGATGACTTCTATCGGATCGAAGACCTCTTCAGTGTCGCCTGGATGATGACTTCATCGGATGGAAGATTTTTTCTGTGCCCCTTGGATGATGACTTCTGCCGCTTCGGATCTCCTCTTCAGTTCCATCGGTGCTCGGCTGAGTGAAGACGACTCAAGGTAGGATGATCTTCAGGGGGGTAGTGTTAGGTTTATTTAAGGGGGGTTTGGGTTAGATTAGGGGTATGTGGGTGGTGGGTTTTAATGTTGGGGGGGGGTTGTATTTTTCTTTTACAGGCAAAAGAGCTGTTTTATTTGGGGCATGCCCCGCAAAAGGCCCTTTTAAGGGCTGGTAAGGCAAAAGAGCTGTTTACTTTTTAATGTAGAATAGGGTAGGGAATTTTTTTATTTTGGGGGGCTTTGTTATTTTATTAGGAAGCTTAGATTAGGTGTAAGTAGCTTAAAATTGTTGTAATATTTTTTAAATGTTTGTAACTTATTTTTTTTATTTTTTGTAATTTAGCTTTTTTATTTTTTGTACTTTAGTTAGTTTATTTAATTGTATTTAATTGTAGTTATTTGTAGGTAATTAATTTAATTAATTTAATGATAGTGTAGTGTTAGGTTTAATTGTAACTTAGGTTAGGATTTATTTTACAGGTCATTTTGTATTTCTTTTAGCTAGGTAGTTATTAAATAGTTAATAACTATTTAATAACTATTCTAACTAGCTAAAATAAATACAAAGTTACCTGTAAAATAAATATAAATCCTAAAATAGCTACAATGTAATTATTAATTATATTGTAGCTATCTTAGGGTTTATTTTACAGGTAAGTATTTAGTTTTAAATAGGAATAATTTATGAAAGTATAGTGTAGTGTTAGGTGTAATTGTAACTTAGGTTAGTTTTTATTTTACAGGTAAATTTCTCTTTATTTTAGCTAGGTAGCTATTAAATAGTTAATAACTATTTAATAGCTATTGTACCTAGTTAAAATAAATTGAAAGTTGCCTGTAAAATAAAAATAAATCCTAAAATAGCTACAATATAATTATTATTTATATTGTAGCTATATTAGGGTTTATTTTAAAGGTAAGTATTTAGTTTTAAATAGGATTCATTTACGCCTAGATTTAGAGTTTTGCGGCCAAAGGGGTGCGTTAGCTACGCATGCTTTTTCCCCCCCGCACCTTTTAAATACCGCTGGTATTTAGAGTTCACAGAATGGCTGGGTTTTCAGTGCGTTAGGCTCCAAAAAGGGAGCGTAGAGCATAATTTAACGCCACTGCAACTCTCGATACCAGCGATGCTTACGGACGCGGCCAGCTTCAAAAACGTGCTCGTGCACGATTCCCCCATAGAAAACAATGGGGCTGTTTGAGCTGAAAAAAAACCTAACACCTGCAAAAAAGCAGCGTTCAGCTCCTAACGCAGCCCCATTGTTTCCTATGGGGAAACACTTCCTACGTCTGCACCTAACACTCTAACATGTACCCCGAGTCTAAACACCCCTAACCTTACACTTATTAACCCCTAATCTGCCGCCCCCGCTATCGCTGACACCTGCATATTTTTTTTAACCCCTAATCTGCCGCTCCGTATACCGCCGCAACATACATTATAGTTATGTACCCCTAATCTGCTGCCCCTAACACCGCCGACCCCTATATTATATTTATTAACCCCTAATCTGCCCCCCAGAATGTCGCTACCTACACTTATTAACCCCTAATCTGCCGATCGGATCTCACCGCTAGTCTAATAAATGGATTAACCCCTAAAGCTAAGTCTAACCCTAACACTAACACCCCCCTAAGTTAAATATAATTTTATTCTAACGAAATAAATTAACTCTTATTAAATAAATTATTCCTATTTAAAACTAAATACTTACCTGTAAAATAAACCCTAATATAGCTACAATATAAATTATAATTATATTGTAGCTATTTTAGGATTAATATTTATTTAACAGGCAACTTTGTAATTATTTTAACCAGGTACAATAGCTATTAAATAGTTAATAACTATTTAATAGCTAAAATAGTTAAAATAATTACAATATTACCTGTAAAATAAATCCTAACCTAAGTTACAATTAAACCTAACACTACACTATCAATAAATTAATTAAATAAAATACCTACAATTAACTACAATGAAATAAACTAACTAAAGTACAAAAAATAAAAAAGAATTAAGTTACAAAAAATAAAAAAATATTTACCAACATTAGAAAAATATTACAACAATTTTAAACTAATTACACCTACTCTAAGCCCCCTAATAAAATAACAAAGACCCCCAAAATAAAAAAAATGCCCTACCCTATTCTAAATTAAAAAAGTTCAAAGCTCTTTTACCTTACCAGCCCTGAAAAGGGCCCTTTGCGGGGCATGCCCCAAAGAATTCAGCTCTTTTGCCTGTAAAAAAAACACATACAATACTCCCCACAACATTACAACCCACCACCCACATACCCCTAATCTAACCCAAACCCCCCTTAAATAAACCTAACACTAAGCCCTTGAAGATCTCCCTACCTTGTCTTCACCATGCCAGGTTCACCGATCGGGTCCGAAGTGTTGATCCAAGCCCCAGCGGGGGGCTGAAGAGTGACGTCCATCCTCGGGCTGAAGTCTGGATCCAAGCGGCGGCTGAAGAAATCCATCATCGGGCTGAAGTCTGGATCCAAGCGGCGGCTGAAGAAGTCCATCATCGGGATGAAGTCTTCTATGAAGCAGCATCTTCAATCTTCTTTCTTCCGGAGCCATCATCTTCCAGCCGACGCGGAGCCATCCTTCTTCACCGACGGACTAACGACGAATGACGGTTCCTTTAAATGACGTCATCCAAGATGGCGTCCCTCGAATTCCGATTGGCTGATAGGATTCTATCAGCCA